>NC_039365.1:119379969-119524841 GCF_003573695.1 Papaver somniferum | reverse complement strand
CAAGGATACTGGGTGGAGCGGGCGTTGGTTAAACGCGCCTACTCCCCCTCCCTTTTTGTCCCTTTGTTTCAAGGGTCTTTGGGTGGGGCGGGCGTTGGTTAAACGCGCCTACTCCCCCCTCCACACACCCCCCCCCTTTTCCAAGGATTTTGGGTTTTTCCCGAAGACTCTTTTGAAGAATTTGAGACTTTTGCAGGATTTTCCAGTCGATCAGGCGCCTTTGGCTGCCCTGAGGCTCTTTTGAAGGTTTTTAGTCAATCAGGCGCTTTCGGCTGTCCCGCAGCTTTGTATAATGTGTTAGTCTATCAGGCGCCTTTGGCTGCCCTGAGACCTTTTATAGAATTTGTCAGTCGACCAGGGTCCCCATGGCTGCCCTGAGACCTTTTGTAAAGTTTCAGTCAATCAGGCGCCCTTGGCTGCCCTGAGACCTTTTGTAGAATGTCCGTCGATCAGGCACCCTTGGATGCCCTGAGACCTTTTGTAGAATGTCAGTCGATCAGGAGCCCTTGGCTGCCCTGAGACTTTTTATAAAGTTTGTCAGTCAATCAGGCGCCCTTGGCTGCCCTGAGACCTTTTGTAAAATTTGTCAGTCCAGGCGCCTTTGGCTGTCCTGAGACCTTTTGTAAAGTTTGTCAGTCAATCAGGCGCCCTTGGATATCCTGAGACCTTTTATAGAATTTCAGTTAATCGAAAGCATTTTTTTTTGCAACTTACTTTATTTATCGAGGAGGGCGTTTACATGGCATGACTTATGCGTAAAATTTCTTCAACCATTTGCCATTGATGGGCGTCTTAACTTTAGTTCTGTTCATGCGTCGAAGCTTGTACTATCCACTTTCTTCCGCCTTTCTTATTGTAAAAGGGCTTTCCCAATTTTTCGCAAATTTTCCAGCGCTGACATTCCTTTGTACGTGCGGGGCGATTTTCAAGACTAGTTCACCGACCTTGAATGTCCTCTCTTTTACGCTCTGGTTGTAGTAGTTAGTTGCGCGCTCTCTATAAGCTTCCGCGAACCGTTCTTCTTTCCTCTATTGTATCGAAATGGGAAAAGCGGCTCACTTCATCTGGTGTGGTATGGCTAGCCATTGCTACTATCGCGGATGGGATTGCTATCTCTGCAGGTAGAATTGCATCTTCTCCGTAGACCAGTGAATAAGGGGATGCGCCGGTGGAACTTCGTTTAGAGATTCTATATGCCCAAAGTGCCAATGATAGTTGTCCGTGCCATTCCCTATGGTGGTCATGTACTAGCCTACTGAGGATGCGGATAAGCGTTTTGTTCGTTGCCTCCGCCTGCCCATTTCCTTTGGGGTAATAAGGAGTAGACGTGTGAAGTCTTACATTGTATTGGCGGAGTAGATCGATCACATCCTTGTTCACAAATGATTTTGCATTATCTGCCCTGATTATCATAGGTGCACCGAATCTGCAAATGATGTGCTCTTTGATGGACACGGCTATTGTAGCTCCAGCGTAGTCTTTGAGGGGTATAGCCTCAACCCATTTTGACGCGTATTCAGTGGCGATGATTATGTACTTGTGTTGTCTCGAGGATGTCGGGTTGATCGGACCTATGAGATCGAGCCCCCAACTATGAAATGGCCACGGAGTTACTATGCTATGCAATAATGCGTGAGGCGCCTAGATTAAATTCCCATGTTTCTGGCACTGCAGGCATCTTCGAGCGTGTTCCGCGGTGTCGCTTTCCATGGTAGGACAGTAAAACCCTCCTTCATACAATTGTAGGAACAACTTTCGCATCCCTTGGTGTTCTGTCTCGTAAGATCGGGTCATGAATTTTATTGCTTCTTGACTCGACAGGCATCGCAACGCGGCATTACCATAGATTTTCCAGTAGAGCACGCCTTCATGGATGAAGAAACGCGGCGCCTTCCTCTGTATTTTTAGAGTCGTTTGTCTGTCGCTAGGCAGTTTCCTGTGCTGGATGAAATCAATGTAAGGCCGTCTCCAGTCTACTTCCTCGACCATGCAGAATTCCGCAGGTTGTGGCGGTGCTTGACAATCGGCACAACTATCCCGGAGTGATGTTGCTTGGGCTGACATGCTTGGCCAATATACGCCCATCCTCTGAAGCTTTCTGTATAAGTGGACAACGTCAGTCTGTCCACAAGTCTCTGCGTGCAATCCTTGCAGCAGCTTCTCTGCTTCCCTTTTATTTATGCATCTCGCAAGGGATCCTCCGGCCGCCCGGTAGTACAACGCGCATTGAATCATCACAAATTATTTTAGGGCTTGGGTGGGAATCACCCGCTCTTCATTTATCCGCGTCAAATCATCGATGTGTACTTCTCTCCAATCGTCCGCCTCCTCGAAGGACAAGCCTTCCTTCCACGTACTAGGTAACCCTCTTCTCCGTATTGTGACCGTCCCCTCTTCTCCATATTTTAAATGTACCTTACTTGCCAGGGTTGCCATGGCATCCGCGTGTTTGTTTCCGCCCCTGCCGGTATGGTCTAAAGTTGATCACGTTTGACTCATTAGTCTTTTGGCCTCCGCTCGGTAGGGTGCCAGGTGTGGTTATTTGATGCAAAAGTCGTCGTTCACTTGATTCGTAACAAGCCGAGAATCGCCTTTGACTTCAACACTTCTGAGGTTGAGCTCTTTTGTCATTTGGAGTCCTAGAATTAGGGCCTCGTACTCTGCTACATTATTGCTTCATGGGAAGTCCAGCTTGAATGAATATGAGAATAGTTCTCCATGTGGGGCTTCGAAGACCACTCCCGCTCCTCCGACAGATCCGTAGGAAGATCCATCAAAGAACATGGCCCAGGGTTTGTTAGCGTCTGTAGCCGCGACTTCTCCGGGTATATACTCGTGTACTTCATCGTCTCCCTCTCCTGAGAACATAACCATAAGGTCGGTTATTGCTTGTCCTCTTACGGCGTTTGGCCGCTGGTATTTGAGCTCGAATTCCGACAATTGAAGAAACCATCGGGCGGTTCTCCCTATAAGGACCGGCTTTGAAGCTAAGTACGTTATCGGGTTTGCTGCTGCTACCACAATGGTTTCGTGTGTTAAGAGATAGGGGCGCAGTTTTTGGGTCGTGTATATGAAGGATAAACACGCCTGCTCTACACGCGGATATCTCAGTTCTGCATCGCGTAAGACCCGACTCACGTAATAGATGGGTGATAGTTCAGTCCCCCCATGTCTTGCGCGAGAACTGCACCGATCGTCGAGCAGGTAAACGATGTGTAAAGGTAAAGAGGGACCCCGCGTATAGGAGGTCTAAGGATCTTGGGGCTAACAAGACATTGCTTCATCTTTTCAAATGACGCATTCCGTTTCTCCCAACTCGAAGGGTACACCTTTTTCAGCAACGAAAGGAATGCAGTCATCAGCTGTGCTAAACCAGGTACGAAGCGGCGTATGTACGATATTCGTCCTATAAAAGCTTGCAGCTCTCTGGTGTTTGCTGGTGGCGTCATTGTTGCGATTGCTTCAATCTTGCTTGGATCCACTTGAATTCCTTCGCTGGTCACTACAAAGCCCAAGAATTTCCCGGATGTGACCCCAAAATCACACTTGAGAGGGTTCATCTTGAGTTTGAACTTTCTGCACCTTTCAAAGGTCGTCGTTAGGTGAGAGATGTGGTCCTCCGCCTCTTGTGTCTTGACTACAATGTCATCAACGTATACTTCTATTATTTGATGCAACAGATCGTGAAATATGAAAGTTATGGCACGCTGATATGTGGCGCCAGCGTTCTTCAACCCAAATAGCATTATTACGTAATAGAAGTTGCCATATGGGGTTTGGAAGGCATTCTTCTTTGTATCCATTGGGTCCATCTTCACTTGGTTATATCCGCTGAAGCCATCCATGAAAGAGAACCTCTTCTTTTTCCCAGTTGCGTCCAACGTCATGTCAATGTTCGGCAATGGGAAGTCGTCTTTCGGGCAAGCGCGGTTTAAATCTCTATAATCCACACAGCACCTGACTTTTCCATTTTTCTTGGTTACCGGTACGATGTTAGCCAACCAAGTGGGGTGTTGTATCGGCTTTATGAATTTGGTTTTGAGCAGCCGTTCTACTTCTTCATTTATCGCGAGGGCGTTTGCTCTAGGAAACTCGCGAGTTCTTTGCTTCACAGTCTTGAACTCAGGCGATACCCCCAGATTATGCATCACGAGATTGCTATCTAAACCCGGCATTTCATCATAGTCGTAGGCGAAGACATCCTTGTATTCTTTGAGTAGCGTGATCAATGCTTCTCTCTCCTCTTGATCCATACTTTTGCTTATCATGATGGGACGCTTGTTTTCTTGTGTTCCTATGTTAATTTCCTCCATCTCATCCACGGTGAGGTTCTCTGGTGTTCGTTCTTTGTTAGTAGTTATAGTGACGCTTGCTAACTGATCGCATAATTCTTGGTCATCAATCGTGCTGTAAGGAAGTTCGGCCAAGTTTTGGTTTGCGACTTCAACGGGAATCTCCGCTTCACTCATTAACTCGTCAGTATGGTTTTGCTCACTCGCGGGTATTCCCTCGGTTAATTGCTATAACCGGTACACATGCCCTCCATCAGGCCTGGAGAAGCGTTGGAAACTAGGTTCTTCGCCTGCTTTCTCTTCCTTTCCGTTGGGAACACCATCCTTGACGGGATAAATACAGATTCGGTTGGTTCCGCTTTCTCAACTACTTCCCATTTTGGCAGTGGGGTGAGTTGGACCTCAGGAAATTCATCCTCCTTTCTCGGCTCATTATAGAAAACCGCATCCGTCATGTATGCTTCTTCCGGGTCGAAAGGGTTGCTCGTGGCGGGGATTCGATACTGCTTTCCTCCTATGTTGGTTTTTACGCATTGATGGTATGTTGACGCAACCATCTTGTGATTGAGTAGCCAGCCTCGTCTGAGTGGTACGTGGAAGGTGGTATCATCTTCTAGAACATAAAAAGTCGTGGTCCCTCAGATAAGACCGACCTTCATTGCTAAGTTAATGATTCCAATAGTTGTTTGGGCATGTCCTCTGAATCCCTTCACCGTGGTGACTCGTATTCTTACCGTGGACCATGGTATGCCTAAAATATCGAGTGTGTGCGTCGAAATTAAATTTAAGGACGCGCCCCATCAATAAAATCCCTCTTTAACGGCTGTCTGTTGATGTAAACAGTGAGATATAGTGGTCAGAGGTGTTCTCCCGGGTAGTAGATATCCTCGGTGAAAACGATTGCTTCCTTGGGAAGGATACCGCAGGGCCTTCCTGCTGTTATGGCTGTTATGGCTTTAGACGCTTCCTTGATTTGGTCCTCACTAAAACCGAGTGAGTCGAAGAATTGTTGGGCCAACATCGTCTTAGCGAATTGATGAGCCACGCCATCTGTGTTAGCGAAAGCGGGGTTTTCCGCATCTAACTCACATGCTTCCTCGTCTTCAATCCAGGGTCTCCAAACATCCCCGCTTGGGTCATGAGACAACATCATAACATTATGTTGGGTTGCTTTGCTGTCCTCCGCCTTGTTCATTTCGATTTCCCCTATTTCCAGCTTCGTCTGAAACATCCTCCGCAGGTTAAAACAGTCAACTGTAGGGTGTTATATCCTTCGATGGAAGTGGCAATAGCGCGCATCACTTTTATCGAGGGTGTTAGGATCCATCTTTGTTGGAGGCAACTGCGTTTCTTTGTTTTCTATCCATTGTTCTAGCAGTCCAACAATTTGTTCCTTGCTGCAATGCAGAGGTGGTGGAAGTGCTTGTGCTCCCCAGCCCTCGCGACTATTGTTTGGGTGAGTGTTTCTTGGTGCGGTTGATACGATATTAACTGAATTACGCCAAACATAGTCTGAGCTTGGTTCTTCAACGCAGTCAGCGATCCTTGTCGCTGACTCCTCCAAATCTACGAACGTGGGGAAGCGGAAGTTCACCAGATTCTTTTTGAAGGATGGGGTCATTCCTAGAACGCAAATTTCTACTAGCGCTTCCTCTTTAACATCTTCATGGCAATCGAGAGTGAGAAGGCGGAACCGTGCGATGTACTTTCCTATCTCTTCACCTAGGCGTTGACTGCACTTGCTCAAGTCTATGGTTGTGATCTTCCTTTTTGACGAATAGAACTTCCTGAGGAAAAGTGTCGACATGGCGTACCATGAATGTACGCTTCCCGGCTTGAGGTTGTCATACCAGGTGAATGCCGTATCAGTCAACGACTTCGAAAACTCTCTCAGACATAGCTTTCCATCTGTCGCGCGATCATTCATTGTAGACAGGAATCGACTTAGGTGCTCTCTCACGTTACCTTGGCCATTGTAGACTTTGAATTTTGGTGAAGTATAATCCTCCGGGTACTGGTATTCTATGATTTCCGAGGAGTAAGGGCTCTCCATGAAGTTGTAATTGTCTTGCTTCACAGTTATGTAATTCGCTTATAGGTATCTCGCAATCGCCTCTTGTGTCATAGCCATTGGTTCGTCTTCTACTTCTTCTTCCGCATCTTGTGTTGTTTCTTTGACATTTTTTCCGCGCTGGCCATCTTCATGAGGTTTTTCAGCTCTCGATCCATTCGTACATGCTCTTCTAATTCTTTTTGCATCTTCTCGAGGGAGGGCTGAGTAGGTGATCCTTCCTTGCTCTCGTGTTGTTTATCTCCTTCGCCCGGAGCACTTGATTTCTTCGCTTGCGTAATCGGGTCTGTCACTATACCAACTCTCTCTCCTTATGGGTTAAGCATGGATGTGTTCGGGTTTCCGGCTGCGCCTGAGTTAGCGCCTTATGTATGTGTTATTGTGAACTAGGCACGAGCCTCCGGGTGTGGTCGCCAAATGTTAATACCCAAGTTTCGGTTTAGGTCCTACATGTTCTATCTATTACACATGACCTCACAATACCAATAATAGTAAGAGAGAGAGTTGCCTTTCCATTGTACCTTGTTCTTCCTTATATACGCTTTTCTAAAAAACCCTCTTTTCATGACGTCATGCCACATGTCCTAAACCTTCTTAATTACCACTAATGTCATTTGTTAACATAACCTCTTCCTTCTTTGTTAATTCCTCCTTTGTCCTTCCACCCATTATGGGTATCTTTTATGTGGGCTTGAGTTTAGTCCCCAAGTCCTTATTTCTTGACCCAAGTTTATCCCTACTCTTTTGGGGCATCCCCAACCCACTAAGGGGTGTTATTTTTCATGTATCAACATTGATCACTCAGAATTTAACCAAATATAGGTAGAAAAAATAGGTTTACTCTTAAACTCTAATAGTTCATGTTTGTTTTTGTTTGTTATGGACGGCAGATACAGATTATTTAATGTAATGTGTAAAAAACTTCAATTTCAGCCCCAAAACTATTCATTTTTTGCCCAGTGCCCAATATATCACATAGTTTATAAATAATCCCCTAAAATGTTTTTAATTTTGATGAGAACTCAAAACGCAAGGAAAGTAGTTTGTTGCCCCTTAGGCGTTATTGCCCCAAAGTGGGGCTTTCTCTGCTTCCCCTATTGGCTCGACCCTGCTTGTTGACTCCCCGTTTTATGCGGCGAACGGCAAGCCAGGTTACCTCTTCAGTCCCGGCCCGACCCAGATCGTAAGATCGTTGTGCCCTACCGTGGTGGTGTTGTCTCAAGTCAACATACTGGCCACATAAATTATGAGCACCATGCCTTAGCGGGAAGATAAGTGTATCCCTGTATTTGCCTTGGATCCACTCTGCCGGTGACTCAACCTTCAATCAGTGAATACGTAAATCCATTTCTAACAGGTACATAAGTGGGCCCCTTGATCAGCGCAATGTGGGTATCCGCTCTTTAATGATTGTGAATACATAATCCCAATGAAGTGGTGGCTGCTTCACCCTCTGTACCAAAACGAACGCGGCGTGGAAAGCGTCGTGGATAATTGTTCCGCTTGTGTATTTGCACAACATGTGCCTAAGCCAGGATAAAAGGAACATGTTGTGTCAAAGTTGGTAAGACGGTGTAAAATCTACCATCTATATTTATAAGATGGAACCCATGGATGATCGTTTCCTTGGGGCGATACTCTAAATCATATGGGCCATGCAGAAAAGAGTCAGGCATGCGTTACCCATTACGATGGGGTCTTGCTGAAAAAAGATTAGGCATGTCAACCTCGCGATTATCTTGAATCTTTCATCTTTATCCCACCCTGTACTTGTTCCCGGGAAAAGGCTTATGTTATCGGTTATTGGTGTCTACGAGAGTCGACCCAAAACCTTATGCATTAACTCTATATTGGAATTTGGTATGTCAATGGCATACGATTACTAGGCTTCGCGAGTGGGTTAGCCGAGATGGAGGAGTGGATGCGGATTTGGTACTACTCGCGTCCATTCCATTCAAATGATCGGTTTTAAAAATGTGCCCATGTCCAATCCATTACTAATATCTGTAGTGAATTCACTACAATTGATATACAGAAACAGCTCAAGATATTAGGTTAAGAAGAATTAAGATGAGAATAGATGAATTCAGAGATGAGAAGAGAGTTAGGGTTGAGAAGAGAGAAGGGGAGAGATTATAGATCGATGAGAAACAATAATTCATTAACTGGTTGAAAAACAAACAATATCCACAAGACAAGTATATGGATGATACTTGTCAGGCCAGCGTGTGACTCACACGAGACAGTTTAAGGCAACACTCAAATTACTAAGGGCGTCAGCTAAAGAAGGTCAGCCCAAACAATCATGATCAAAGGACATGACAAATACCCTCTACTCCAAAAGATCCTTGTCCTCAAGGATCAACTTTGGGAACTGTGTCTTCATCAATTGAGTGTCTTCCCAAGTTGCTTCAGCATCAGTCAAGCCATTCCATTTCACCAACACTTGAGCTATTACTTGCTGATTCTTAACAATATTTCTGGTAGCTATGACCTTGTCAGGGTATTATTTGAAGCTGTCATCTGCCATCAGTTGTAGGTAGAACAGTCTGAGATACTATTCCTGCCCCCAGTTTTGGCTTCAGTTGTGATACATGGAAGGTTGGGAGGATTTTAGAGCCCACTGGTAGCTTAAGCTGATAAGCCACAGCACCCACCTTAGCAGTAATTTGGTAAGGGCCAAAAAATTTAGCATCTAGTTTCAGATTCCTTCTTAGTTGCACTGTTGACTGCCTATAGGGTTGCAGCCTCAAGTATACCCAATCACCTACATTGAAGGACCTTTCAGTTTTCTTCTTATCTGCTTGTTGCTTGATTCTGTGTTGAGCAGATTCCAAGGCCTCATTGAGAACTTGAGTCGTTTCTTGTCTCTGATGCAGATAATCCTCAACTGCAACATGAATACCTGCTTGAGAAGATAGGATACCAACCCGAGGAGGAGCATAGCCATATAGAGATTCAAATGGAGTTAAATTCAAGCTTGTGTGATATGCAGTGTTAAACCACCATTCATCTAAGGGTAGCCATGTGACCCATTTAGTAGGTCTAGAGCTAGTCATACACCTCAAATAAGACTCCAAACAAGCATTGATTCTTTTTGTTTGGCCATATGTTTAGGGATGATAGGCAGTACTCATATGTAGTGAAGTCCCTACCTTAGCAAACAACACTTGCCAAAAATTGTTGATGAAGATACTGTCTCTGTCAGATACTATGGATTTGGGCATGCCATGTAATTTGAAGATTGTATCAATGAATCTTGTAGCCACTGAGGAAGCTGTATATGGGTGGCTGAGCGCAATGAAATGACTATATTTTGTAAATCTATCTACCACTACTAATATGACTTCCCTGCCCTATGATTTTGGCAATCCTGTAAGTCCAGATAAATGTGCTCCCAAGCTTGACTTGGAATAGGTAAAGGTTGAAGCAGGCCAGCTGGTGGAGTGTTGAAACCATTATGTTGTTGACAAATATCATATTCTTTGACATATGTAAGGGTATGCTGATTCATGCCTGTCCAATAAAAATAGAGTTTGGACTTTTGATAAGTTGTTTGCCCCCTTGAATGACCTCCAATAGGTGAGGAATGTAGGGCATCTAATACAGTCTTCCTCAAGCCACCATTATTCCCAATATATTCTCTTCTTATACCTCAAGATCCCTTGCTGGAAAGTAAAGTCACCTGATCCCTGGTTCTTAGTTTATAGTTCAGGTATCCACTTCTGGGCAAGGGCATCATCAGTGTAACTATCCTGGATTTCTTGTAGCCAAGATGGTTGTACCAGAGTTAGTGCCTGACAAGCACCCTCCTCTCTAGATTTAACTCTAGATAAGGCATCAACTACTAAGTTATCAGCTCCCTTTCTGTATTTCAGTTCATAAGTATAATCCAAAAGTTTTGAGAGCCATTTCTGCTGTAATACTGAATGGATTCTCAGGTCCATAAAGTATTTAATACTTTGATGGTCTGTGTAGATGGTAAACTTGTTACCCAGAAGATAAGTTCTCCACTTTGAGACATCTAACACTATGGCCATCATTTCTTTTTCATAAGTAGACATAACCAAGAATCTGTTACGCATACCTTTACTAAAATAGGCTATTGGTCTTCTCTCTTGCATCAATGCAGCTCCAACTCCAATATCACTAACATCTGTTGCTACTTCAAATGGCTTGGTGAAGTATGGCAATGCTAGCACAGGGGTTGTGGTGACTGCCCTCTTAAGTTGTTGAAAGGCTGACTCAACTGCCCCACTCCACTGAAATTTATTCTTCTTAAGTAACTCAGTTAAGGGCTTGCAGATGAGGCCATAACCCTGAACAAATTTCCTGTAGTACCCTGTAAGACCTAAGAACCCTATGAGATCTCTTAGTGAAGTAGGAACTGGTCATTTAACCATGTAGGAAATCTTCTCAAGATCAGCTGCAACACCTTCCCCAGATATGATGTGACCTAGATAATCAATCTGTAGTTATCCAAAAGAACATTTACTAAGTTTGGCAAAGAGGGAGTGCTTCTTAAGTAACTCCAAGGTGATGGTTAGGTTCTGAATGTGAGTCTCCATATCAGGACTATAGATGAGTATGTCATCAAAGAACACTAAAATAAACTTTCTCAAATAAGGCTGGAAAACATCATTCATTAAGGTTTGAAAACTTGCAGGAGCATTTGTAAGCCCAAATGGAATTACCAAGAATTCATAATGCCCTTGGTGTGTCTTGAAGGCTGTCTTGTGAATGTCAGCAGGAGAAACTCTTATTTGATGGTACCCGGACCTTAAATCTATCTTGGAAAACACCTTGGCACTTTTTAATTCATCAAGAAGCTCATCAATGACAGGTATTGGATATTTATTCTTGATTTTGAGCAACCCTCCTATAATCCACACAAAATCTCCAACTGCCATCCTTTTTCTTGACTAAGAGTATTGGAGATGAAACAGGACTATGGCTTGGTCTAATGACACCAGAAGCTATCATTTCTTTAACCAACTTCTCCACTATATCCTTTTGAATATAAGGAATTCTGTAAGGCCTTTGATTTGGAGGAACTGACAATGGTTGTAGTGGTATATGGTGGTCATGGCTTCTGGTGGGAGGAAGGTCAGTAGGTTAAAAATGCATTGAAAAGAACTTAATAAAGGTTTTAGGGAAGGGGGTGGGGGTGGGTTAAAGTTTGTTTTTCCTCACCCGTAAGGGAGAATAAATGCCCCATGAATCCGTGCTTTTGCTTCCTCCTATACTTCTCATACTCCTTGACTGACACGATGCTAGTAGACTCAGTGATGCATTGTAATACTACATTCCTTCCCTTTTGGCTGAATGAGACAGTTAACTCCTTGAAGTCAAACTTTACAGGGCAGATTCCCCTCGTCCAATCTACCCTCAACACCATGTCACACCCTCCTAGAGGTAGGACCCTCATATCAAACTTGAAATTATTGTCATGCATTCCCCATTGGAAACTAGGACAATTTGAAGATCTTATCAACTTGTTTCCATCTGCTACAGCTACTTGGAACTTGGCAGTTGGCTTTATTAAACAACCACTTAACCTAGCAATCTCAGGGTCTAAGAAGTTGTGTGTACTTCCACTGTCCACCAAAATTGTAATGGGATGCTTGTTTAAAGTAATTCTATGAATCTTAATGATGCTTGGGGATGTATTACCTGACAGGGCATGAACTGATATCTCAACTTCCTCTTCAGCTACTTATTATATTAAGGGAGAATTAGAAGGTGAATCTTCTTTAGAAAAAATTGGTTCTTCTTCATCATCCACCAACATAAATAATTGTTGTCTCTGACACTTGTGACCAGCCTTGAATTCTTCATCACAATTGTAGCATAATCCCTTATCCTTTATGGCCTTCATTTCAGCATAAGTGAGTCTTCTTATTGGAGGAAACTTTGGACTAGTAGGGATTGTGCCTCTAGGTGAAGGAGATGTAGATTTTGGGCTTGGCACCATACTTCTGTGGCTCTGATGAATGTATAGTGGTGGTGGTCTGTTAATCTTGGTTTTCTTGTTGGAACTGTCAAGAAGCAGCTCCTGCATCCTTGCCAAGTAGATTTCCTTCTCTAAAGTAGCTGGAGAAAACATTTGTACCGCAATCCTTAATTCTTCCTTCAGCCCACTGATAAAACTGGATGTGAAGTATTCTTCCGTGAGGTGCTTATTCTTAGCTAACATTAGTGCTTTGAGTTCTTCAAATGTTCTTGGTACTCTAAAACAGTACCTAATTGACTCAATTTGTTAAACTCCCCCACTATGTCATCATGACCCGACTCTTTAAAACGAGAGAAAATATCCTTCATGAACGTCTCCCATCGAACAACCTCCTTCCCAACTTGAGAATCCTGAAACCATTCATCGGCTCTACCCTCTAAATACATGGAAGCTACATGTACCTTTTGTTCCTCATTCATTTGGTGCAATTGAAAGTACTTGGTACACTTCCTTACCCATGACATAGGATTATCTCCATCAAATTTAGGAAAATCAACCTTGAGTTTATGTGTATGAGCAAAATTAGAATTCTCACCAGGTAGAAAATGACCAACAATTCGCTCTTGTGTGTTATGAACCAAGGGATTGTTGAGTATTTGTCCACCATATCTGGTTGATTGTTCCTTGAACTCTTCCATTAACTTCCTGGATTCAGTTTTGAACATGTCCATCATAGTTGTAAGCAGCAGTGGAGACGGCGAATCCTGTTTAGCTTTAATTTCGAACACCTCCTTTGCTAAATTCTCATCAGACTAAATAACTGATGTTAATTGTTTGTTAAGAGCTTCAAACTCAGCTTTGCTCACCATGGTTTAGGGTCACTCAGAATCGAGTGCTCTGATACCACTTGTAGTGAATTCACTACAATTGATATACAGAAACGGCTCAAGATATTAGGTTAAGAAGAATTAAGATGAGAATAGATGAATTAAGAGATGAGAAGAGAGTTAGGGATGAGAAGAGAGCAGAGGAGAGATGAGATATCGATGAGAAACAATAATTCATTAACTGGTTGAAAAACAAACAATATCCACAAGACAAGTATATGGACGATACTTGCCAGGCCAGCGTGTGACTCACACGATATAGTTTAAGGCAACACTCAAATTACTAAGAGTACCAGCTAAAGAAGGTCATCCCAAACAGTCATGATCAAGGGACATGACAATATCCGCGGGTGAATAGATGAATCGGATGGATGCTGGTCGATTAACGTATTTTAAAAGTTTTTTAAAAATAAAAAAATAAAAAAAGGTTACATCAGAGAAGAAAAATATGGACCAAAAAGTACAATCAGTCGTTCCCATGTTGAAGAGATCAAACGTTTAGATGATGAGAAAGAATAAGAATCAATAGTCAGAGATGACTAGATCTAAATAGATTGATAATATTATTAACATAGGGGAAAATACTTATAGAAAAATGTTCAGCTGTTGGAAGATACAAAAGTTGGATTTGGATAATGATCAGTGGTAATAGCACTGGAGAATAGAAGTGGGAAAACTTTTTTTCATCAAGACCTAATCGATATGTTTGGAAAGCTGAAAAAAATCCTGAAAAATCAAGTTGATCCATTAGTTGGGCTTCACTGTCACCTTTCATTGTATACATGTTAGAACTGCTCGGTCGAACTCGCAGGTGTTTCTATATCAAACTTGTTGTCAAATTTTGTTATCAAAACTATATCTTGATTTATAGTCTACAATTAGTTAAGTCTCGGTCTAGGATAGATGTAGTTGAGAAACGAGTCAGTCATCATTTGCATTATACCGGTTGAAGGCGAAGATCAACAAAAGATTTTGGAGAACTTCATCAACAAAAGGTAAGTGAAGACTGAACCACCTATTTCTCAAGTTATGTTCACCTTCCTATCCTTGAGAGGATTGTCGCATAACTAATTAGACTAGCTTGCATAGACAAGAATTTTGAGTCGAGAACTATTTATTTAGTTTATGAATTTCTCGAAATATAATGACTAAGCTTAATGAAAATTTGTGCATACTTGATCAAATTTCGGTGGTGAAAAATTTATTATTCGGAACCAAATCATGATTCAAGTTTATCATTTGAAAATAGTCTGGAACAGTGATATGTGTCATTGATGTTATTCAGGAATGTTTCGAATTGATTTAGAGAAATATAAAACTACTATATTCGGAATACAAGACAGTGTTATTAGTCTTACAAACTAGGAAAACTGTTATATGTCTAAAGTCGTATTACATGTATTCGTACACGTAGCGGAGTAGCTATATATCGACTTTCAGATTTGTGTGATTTACATATTCGTATGTACATCATGGGAAAATTTGTTTGTTTCGTGATCCGGATAGGTATGCATATTCGTATGCAAACCATTTTGGAACCGTGGAAAGGGAACCGGGTTAAAATAATCAAACCCTTATGCGAGCCAAAACAGTTCTATGTTCTAGAACCAGTTTAGTACCCAAACCGGTAAGTGAACTGAAAAAGTTCCGTGAACTCCGAAACCGGTGGTTAAAGTCTTAAATTTGCAAACGGGTACGTGAATTGTAAAAGTTCTGTCAACTCTAGAACTCGGTTATTGCATATAAGTTTGCAAACCGATTTACGTACTGTGACTCAGCCGATTCACGAACGATCCAAGTAATTGTAACTTATACATTTATAAACTATGTCGATTATGATTCAAGTGTAATTAAATTATTTTTATGAAGTGATTTGTATTTGATCAATTCTCTAATTAACACGGACTCATTTGATAACATAATTGTGAATCAATATTAATGTCTTAGTGAATATGAAAATGAGTGTTAAGCTTTTAAAGTTCAAATTGGCTAGTTTCGGCTAACCATGTTGGACATAGTCTTTATACACGGTTCAGTTATGGTTTACCTAACCATAGTGTATATCTTGTATATGTAATTAATATTCAAAGCTTTCATCTAACAGTGAATATTGATTGCTTGGTTCCAAATATATCTTAACTTAAACCTAAAGCAACCTAGGCTTTGAAATCTATATAAGGGGAACTCTTCGCAACTGGGATCTTTGAACCCTGACACTACTTTTTGGTGTGTCCTAGTTGTATCTAAAGTCGTCCTCTCCAAAAACCCTTTTAGGGTTTAGCGACTAGAAAAACTTCACTGGTGTAGATGCGGAAAAACGGTTCACTAGTTTTCAGGGAAGCGAAGAGCCGAGCGTGAGTCGAGACTCCTCAATCGAGCAAACTATTCAACCTCACACAGATGCACAGATGCAAATGGGGTGCTTAGATTCGGGAAATCAATCTGTAGGACTCCGGCCTAAACCAAGTCAATGGCCGTTCCAGAGTCAATTCGGTCGCAAAGAGAGAGATGGGTTGATCCGTAGGAGGGAAGCTGAGAATGTGTGGGATCAGTGATGATCAAGGATTGTAGGTGTGTTGAAGGTTTCTGCAATTTGTGGTGAACTGATGAGTTCGAATAAGTTCTGATGGATTGATGAATTCTCGAGAGTAGTTTTCTTGAGGAGTTATGTGTAGACAGTTGATAGCTAGTGATCAATCATTGTCTGTTCTGTTTCAATCATGGATTCAGAGACTTATTTATATTGTCAGAGTTGTGAACACCTTGATCCCTGTAAGTGTGATGGTTTCTTGAGTGAAAGAGTGGGAAAGTGGGAGATCATGGTGCAACCAGTTCTAGGTCGTGCGGAGTCTGGGTTGATCATTTACCTACTACTTTGCTAACTCCTCCAAACGTTGGCACGACTTACTCACATTTCTCGTTGTGGATGAACCCACGTGTTGTAGGCCGCCATACCAAAACCCTAGTTGTTATCCCCCAATTTGACATGATTGATGTCTCACGAATCGTGGAGTCTGAGTGACAGACGTGTATTGATTAGTCAGTTGTTGACTTATTAGACAGTGAGTCTAGGTTTTGTTGAATCAAGCATAAGTGGTGAATGCTCAACGATTCATGGATCGAACATGTAATACTATGAAATGGTGTCAGTATTATAGATTCAGTGATAAATTACTGACCAGCGAGAGAAAGTATTGCTCGATTCGACGAATTACTGAATATTGAGAATTTGACGAGCAACTGAGCAAGTATTGCTCAATTCGACAAATTAATGATTATTGATGATTTGACGTGCAACTGAGCAAGTATTTCTCAATTCAACAAAATACTGAATTGATAATTTATCGTGCAATCGAGCAAGTATGCTCAATTCGACAAATTACTGATAATTCACTAAATATTGATAGCTGGATCAATATTTGAGCAATTGAGCATACTTGCTCAATTCTACGAAATATTTATTGGTGACGTGACCCAATAAATTATTAAAATATTAGTATATTACCAAATATTATATGATTAATTCAGATGTTGGTTGCTGAATCAATATAAATTCATTAGTTCCTGAATCTTGCTCAGAATGATGATTCGTAGAACATTTTATTCGAAACCCTAATTTCAGATCATAGTTGATGGATCGCCGAAAATAGGTCATGAGTGATATAGGGACCGACCACATGGGATGATGGGCGTCCATGTGGTGCCCAGTGTTCGAATGAGCATGCACAAAGGTTCTCAGTTCGAGAGTTGGTGAAAGAATGATGATTAAATGTCGGTTTCATCATTTACTGAAATATTGCTGGATTCAGCATTAGGTGATAAATCCTATATATGAAAGGCGGGGACCGACCAAGAGAGCATGGGACCAGCTCTTGGTGGGCACATGATGAGCGATTAATTCTTGCATATTTACTACCCAAAATATATATTGTTGGTGCTTATTTTGGTATTTATTGTGTTTTTGTAAGTAAATGAATAAAATGGGTTCTTCCAAGAAAATCGGCTAAACCTAGGATTCCAAGAAGAAAATATGGACTACGGAGTACATGGGTCGTGGATACTATTGGATCTAAATGGGATAGGCCCAATTTAAGTTAGTGAAGGAGATGATGGGCTGAAGTTGGTTTAAGAAATTAACATGCTCGGGCATTTTGGTCTCGTGGATTTTAGGATGAAGGACTTGGTGATTATTTCTCGAAGGATTTAGGAGGTATCACGTAAAATGAAAAATCATACTCAATAATTAATGTACGAGGTATGTCGACATGGTGGAGGAAGAAAGGAAACTAAATATCTTTTGCAACTAAAGAAGATTGATTTTGAGCATAAGATCAGTATGTGCTCATATAATATTTTCTTTCCCATGAAAATAAAAGCAAGTGGTCGGACATGTGGCGAGTCTTTATTAGATGATATTGTGTATTCTTAGACAAGTAGCACACTCCCATTGGACATGACATGTGGAAGAGAATTAAAAGAGGAAGGTTAGATTTTGTTGAAATCTATATATTGATGTCGAGAACAGGAAACCAGGGGAGTTATTGGAGAGCCGGTAGTCAGTTTCACAATTTTCTTTTATTTCTTCTATTTAGTTTTCTTTATAACAATGAGGAACTAGACCCATCACTGGGACGACGGAGGAGGCTGTGTTTCGTTCATGTGGTAATTAAAATAATTCTTTTATAACTATTTGCATAGAATTTAATTGTTTTATGATTTATATTAATTATTTGTTATTTTGTTTGATGTCGCATGCTTGGTTTTAATTACTTTTGATGCGTCATGCTCACAACTTACAACTAATGTTTTATGAAATCTACTTTGGCAAAGATAGAGTTATTGTTTTTTTTTTATTTTGAGCTATAAATGTCTAGGATTAATTTACGAACTCCATGAACATGAAAAGCAGTGGAATCCCGAGTCCCAGTAAATTCTTCATCCCGTGACATATTTTGTATATAATTTCTTATTTTTAGTACTTTTATATTTAAGCCTAGAATCAATTCAACAAAGTCCGAGTGAACGACAACATTCTTACCACTATATAAAATTCGATCAATTTTTGGCGGCGCCGACGCGGATTTGTTTTTAGGTTTTATTTTATTTGTTCTTTTTTACGCGTTTTGGTATTTTTGTTTGCTTTCAGATTTGGAGCTAAGCTAAAGGAAAAGAGAAAGTGCTGAAAAGAAAGGACAAACCCAAAAAGGAAAGAAAAGAGAAATCCAAAAGGAGTGAAGAAGAAGATTTTGTAAATATTATTTTTATTTTTTTTAGAAACTGTAATTAAGGTTTTTATTTTTGTAATATTTTATTTTTGAACATTTTTCTTCTTCTTTTCTTTTGGACATTGAACATTGAACTTTATTTTTAAAACCCTACGGAAGGGTAGTTTTAAATAAACTGTTTGCAGAGAAGGACGACGATTACGATATCTCCTCGTCCCCTCGGGTTCATACATGACATAGGAGTCGTGGCCCAAGTCGACTTCAACGGTTCATCCCCCCTCTGGAACGGGAGGTAAGAATTCTAAACACCCGTGAATCCCCTGTCAGCTGGTTTACTGGATGATTTCGTATGCATATATGTTGAGGACCTGAAATCGGATTTAATTTTATAGTAAAGGGCAAGGCCTGGCCAAATCAAGATAAGGACTCGAATTTCATCACCGTTTCCTTCTTGCCTGCCTTAGGAACACGTAACCTACGCGAACCTAAGCCTTAAAATTTGGACTAGAACGAGACAGATAGGGTAACGATCTTATTAGGAAAGTCGTTCGGAAAATATTGGTTACTCTTTTGAGCATACTTTGAAGTTCATGATGGTTTATGTGAGTTGAATACGCCGCCTTGTGACGCCGGTGAGGCCTTGGGTGCGACGGGTCCTTGAGTGCAAGAGTGGGAAAGTGGGAGATCGTGGTGCAACCAGTTACAGGTCATGCTGAGACTATGTTGATCATTTACCCACTACTTTGCTAACTCCTCCAATCGTTGACACGGCTTACTCACATTTCTCGTTGTGGATGAACCCACGTGATGTAGGCCGCCAGACCAAAACCCTAGTTGTTATCCCCCAATTTGACATGATTGATGTCTCACGAATCGTGGAGTCTGAGTGACAGACGTGTATTGATAGTCAGTTGTTGACTGATTAGACAGTGAGTCTAGATTTTGTTGAATCAAGCATAAGTGGTGAATGCTCGTCGATTCATGGATCGAACATGTAATTCTCTGAAATGGTGTCAGTATTGTAGATTCAGTGCTAAATTACTGACCAACGAGAGCAAGTATTGCTCGACTCGACGAAATACTGAATATTGAGAATTTGACGAGCAACTGAGCAAGTATTGCTCAATTCGAAAAATTAATGATTCTTGATGATTTGACGTGCAACTGAGCAAGTATTGCTCAATTCGACAAAATACTGAATGTTGATAATTTATTGTGCAATCGAGCAAGTATGCTCAATTCGAAAAATTACTGATAATTCAATAAATATTGATAGCTGGATCAATATTTGAGCAATTGAGCAAGTATGCTCAATTCGACGAAATATTTATTGGTGACGTGACCCAATAAAATATTAAAATATTAGTAGATCACCAAATATTATAGGATTAATTCAGATGTTGGTTGTTGAATCAATATAAATTCATTAGTTCCTGAATCTTGCTCAGAATGATGATTCGTAGAACATTTTATTCGAAACCTTAATTTCATATCATAGTTGATGGGTCGCTGAAAATAGGTCATGAGTGATATAGGGACCGACCACATGGGATGACGGGCGTCCATGTGGTGCCCAGTGTTCGAATGAGCATGCACCAGGGTTCTCAGTTCGAGAGTTGGTGAAAGAATGATGATTAAATGTCGGTTTCATCATTTACTGAAATATTGCTGGATTCAGCATTAGGTGATAAAGCCTAGATATGAAAGGTGGGGACCGACCAAGAGAGCATGGGACCGGCTCCTGGTGGGAACATGACCAGTTGTTGGCCGTTTGAGCAATCCCCAGGTTGGTTGAAGAAAGTTTGGGCCCAATACGAGCAATTGAGCAAATTAGGTCAGAATTATGAAAACGTGTGGGACTGGATTTTTGCAAGCCCTAAGGATGACCCTGGTCGGTCATGAAGGCATGCACGTGTTTCCGTGGTGCCCGTTTCTCCATACTGAGAGTTTCAGTATTTTCTGATGTATGTTCGAGTAACGTTGTGAATTTTCAGAAGATTTTCATCTTGACTGAAATTCTTGATTTTTGTTGGAATGAGCATGTATGCTCAATTGATCAATATTTTGTAAATATTAAAATAAGTGTATTTGAACATTTAAAATTTTCATGGGAGGCTAGCCGGTCGTGTGACCATGTTGGCTTTTGGTTTTTCATGATTCGAGCAAAATTTGAGAAGTTATGACAAAATCATGATTTTTGCTCAAACCCAGGAGTTTCATGAATTGAGGAAAATAATAATTATAAAAGACTAGGGATTGCAAGGTGTAGGACCGGCCACGGCTAGGGCATGGACGGCCGGCTATGTTGCCCGTCCCACACGCCTTTTCCTATTTTATAATATTATTTTTCATGAATCCGTGAAATTATGGAGAACCCATGATTTTTTTTGAAACGGAGGAGTTTCATGAGTTTGGGGATAATAATTATAAAAAGCTAGGGATTGTGAGGTGTGGGGCCGGCCATGGCTTGGACATGGTTGGCCGGTTAGGTTGCCCTGTCCCGCACACCTTTCCCTATTTTATAATATTATTTCATGAATCCATGAAGTTATGGGACATTCATGAGTTTTGCACCAAAACAAGGAAAGTTGCTAAAATCAAGGAGTTTTCATGAGTTCATGAAAATAACAAAAATATGGCAAAATAATAAAGGAGGCATGGGACCGGCCACGGCTAGGGCATGGCCGGCCGGCCGGTGGGCCCGGTCCCTGGACGCCCCCTATTATTTTATTATTATTTGTTGTTTTTCTCCAGTGCGCAGGATTCCTCATCTTTTCATGTTTTTTGATGCTCGTTTGTGTATCCGGGTGCTCAGTCGTGCATCATTGTCGAGTACACTTGCACCATTTTTGTGGGGCTTACTCAACGATGGTCCAGATGCCCGATTGTTGAGTATTTATTACTAATTTATGATATTCAGTGGAAAATGATTCATGAAATTTAGCAATAAAAGTGAGTAGTCATTTATTACCAGTTCATAAAATCAGTTGTGGATTCGACCATGAAATCGGAGTAATATCTATTACCATTTCATGAGATCAGCCGTGGATTCGATCATGAAATCGGAGTAATACATTTATCTATTACCATTCCATAGAACCAGTTGTGAGTTTGACCATGGAATAGGAGCAATACGATAAGATAGATTATCTTCTAGGAATTCAGTGATGAATATGATGTAGAATTTAATCCCTTGTGTATAGTCAGTGAATCAGCGAGTGTTGATAATGTCCCGAAGACGTTTTTCCATCTCAACATTTCATGTATGGAGGAACGCCTGAGTCTATACACGGATATTCTACGTAGTCAGGGAACAGTGAGTGTCACTGGCCTCCTGAAGTCGTTATTGCTCTCAATCTTATGGGGAACCGCCCAATCATTCTTCTTTGTAGAGGCGAATTCCTTTATGTAGTCAGGGAACAGTGAGTGTCACCGACATCCTGAAGGCGTTAAGCTCTCAATCTTACAGAGAACCGCCCAATTACGTTATTCTACATAAAGGCTATGATGAAATGCCCGGTGTTGAACACTCCGGAGAGGAATTTCGAGCGACATATGCATCATACTTCGTAAAACACGAATCGTCACATGGATTCCTGAAGCCGTGTCAGAAACATGCAGTATCATGATTTTACGGTTTTAACCTTTATTGAAAATCCATCATCAACAACTGGGATTCGTGAAGTCGGGTCCGGTTATCTTTTATCTTGATAACTCGAGTATCATGATCTTGATTGTTTGTAGAGCTTTGCTCCAACTATTAAGATAGATAATAATCAACAAAGTCTCTTCGTCTCATATTTTTTTGATTCCGCAAGTTTTATACTTTTCAGGTGAATAATAATATAGGTTGCACTTCGGGTTGCATAAGTCCGGATTTTGAGGATAGCATACTTTTTGTCAAGTTGCTATCAATTTCCATCACCTGGATCTTTCGTTTGATCTGATCATCCGTTTAGATTGTAAATCAGGAAATCAATCATAGGTTTAATCTGTGGGAGGCGGATTTGGTTTAAAGTATTCAATTGAGTTAAATCAACTCTTAGTTGGTGTGAGAGCGTCTAAGGGAATCAATTGCGCGGAGTCCTGCTGGGATTCAAGAGGCGTAAGGAGCGCGATTGTACCTGAATCAGTGGGAGACTGAGTTCGAGCTTAACTACATTTCACTACCAAAGTTAATTGGCAGTAGGCTAGTGTCTATAGCGGCTTAATACAGTTTGGTGTTCAATCGGGACTAGGACTTGGGTTTTTTTTGCATTTTTGGTTTCCTCGTTAACAATTTTTTTGGTGTTTGTGTTATTTATTTTTCCACACTATATTGTTTATCTTTGTAATTGAAATATCACAGGTTGTGCGTTAATCAATCATAATACCTAGGTCCAACCTTGTTTGTTGGATAAGACTTGATTGATCCTTGGATATTAGTCTTTGGTACCATCCAACAACTCTCTTTGTAGTTAGGTTCATAGATTCAGTTCTGTAAACGTTCTAACAACAAGAGAGGGAGAGAGAGATAGAAAAATAGAGAACTGTAGACACTTTCCTTGATTGAGTTTTTACTTTTGGAGTTTTGTTGAGTTTGTCCATACAGATTGCTCACGAAAAAGTTGGTGGTGTATTTTGGTACCCCAGTGTTTTTAATTGGTATCAGAGTAGAGAAACACGTTAAGACCTAATAAGTCTGTGTTTGAAGCAGACTGACTATATGAACGAGAGTAAAATCTCGAAAAATGTATCACCAGTTCAGAATCAACCAGTTGATTTTGATCAAAGTTAGGATCCAACACCTGAGGAAACTATCACATCTAGATCAATATTAAAGATCCTTTGGATGTAGAAACTGTTGATAACTGGTAAACATGCCTATAGGAACATTTGGATGAACTTTCAGATGAAAGTGACTCAGATATTGATAGAGACGTTGATGAAGAAATCTCATAGTATGTTAAGTTGTTGGAACCGGTTGAAAAGTTGACGACTCCTTGTGTGACTCCTCTTATGACCCATCTTTTTCGGGGAAACAAGAAATTGAGAAGAATTTACGCAGGTATTTTTGTTTCGAATCAATCCTCAAAGATTCTGAGGAAGACCTGCGTAATAAGTCACTTGAATGTGATAATATTTATCAAAAATACTTTTTGTTGGAAGAGAAACTTACAAAATCTGAAACAAGGATTAACTCTCAACAAATTAGTTTTGAAGACAGAGAAAGACGCCTTGAGGCCTATTTAGCTGCTAGTCTTGATAAAATCAAGATGTTGGAAGAGGACTTGAAAAAGTTCAATACTAGTTAAAAAAATTAACCACTATGTTAAGAGCAAATAAAAATCATCGTGATACACGAGGATTGGGCTATAAGGGAATAGATTCTCCAAGTATTAGCAAAGAGGTAAAATTTGTCAAGGCTAGTGATTTTTCTCAACCAAAGGTTTCCATTGATGGAAAAAGTGAAACACCCACACTAGCAGTTAAGGTTCGGAAGATCAAAGTATATCAATCTCCAAAGCTGGCACACACGAATCCAGGTAAGAACACTCCTTATGTTTGATATTATTGCGGAAATAAATTAAGGTTACCTGCAACGGGGATGTCGTTTTCGTATAAAGAATGTGAAACTTCATGATGTTCTTTTTTTGGTACCAGAAGAAGTTATGAAACCTATATCATATATTAAGGTTAATCCCCTTAATATTATAGGTTGTAACTGTCCAACCTTTAGGAAAAGGAATCAATGCTGTGATAAACCAAGATTTGCATATAAATGTCATACAAAGCCTTTTCAAAATTTTGATTATTATCAAAAGGTTAACTTTTTAAATACGAAGACAAGATCCGATGCTCCCAATTGAATAAAGACTAACTTGCAAAAGCATGGTCAATTTGATTCTCTTTCGAGAAACCTTGATGAGAATAATGGGAAGAAGGTTCTAGTTGTTCATAAATGCACTCCGAAGTAGGTACCTAAGAAAGTAAATGATGTTTTAAGTTTTAATATGAATGATTTCCTAGAAGTTTCCATGACTATGGAAAAGGCAAAATCCATGATGTTGGAAGTTAAAAATTTTTTGGGAAAGATGGATTCAGATATGAATGGATCTAAAAGTGATATCTTTCATGACAATCCAAAAGCTAAACGCAATAATTGGTGGAATAAGAAACAAAATAATCCAAAAAATATAGACGGTGAAAAATCCATAGATGCGGAAAAGTTTGTTTCAATCAGCTGTGGTGAGCAAGACATTGTTCACCCTAACACAACTTGATTGTGTTGAAAGTGCATCCTCACCAAGAAATATCCTATTATGAATACGGTGAATCATCCAAAAAGGATCTAAAAGGTGCTAGAAATATCTAAGAAGAGAAGTATTGCGAGTATCCAAGTACCCAAGTCGAAGAGAAGTGGAAGAAGTGTGACGAAAAGGAGCAAAGATGCTCAAAATTAAGAGACAGGCCAAAGACCAAGCTTAACTCATTCAAATTAAGAATTTATCTTCACCATCTTGAAGAGAATTCAGTTAGATAAAGAATGCAAAAAGAATGAGGTCATTCTGAATTCAGACGAAAAAGTTATGGATAAAACAAGCTTACCGAATATCGACGTCTACAAGAAGGTATGTGTGCCATGGAAACTCATGATTTTGTGGACTGAAGGGTTTGCATACCAAAAATTTCCTGGAAACTATTTTAAAAGGATGGTTTGGAAACTGGTACGCATACCATAAAGGCTAAAATTCATGAACTATCTTTTAGGTCCTTCTTTCGTAGTTTAGGATCGGGTTCCTGCCAAATATTTTTCAAATGCATACAAACTATTTCTATAATATGTTTGGCATTAGAAAAAAACCCTCTCTAACACTTCTAATACAACTTTGGTCATTAAATCTCTTTTGATCATGATTCATAGTTTAAGTCTTGAGTGTTATTGAACTCGGTCATTGCTTGAATGTTCACGACCTTCTTGGTTTATATGTGAACATATGATGCACGATTCTTAATGAGTTATATAATTATATATATTTGCATATTCTTCCTTGTCGAGGAAATATTTTTATGCGTTTTTGGTAGCCATTCTTGGTGTAAATCCCGACGGAAAAGAATGATCCTTCCTTCTAAGAGCATATCAACTTGTATGCCTTACAAGTTTGTTTTCTAGATAAGAAGATGAACCTGCAGTATGTAATCATTATTGGTTTAATTATTTCAAAAATATTATGAAATATTTGTGCCCTTTACGTTTTTTGAAAGAACTAACATTTCATATATGCTCGGAAGTTAAATCTATTATGTTTATTTATAAATGAGGAATATAACAAACTCTTTGAGAATTTTTCTCGCAATATTGACCTTTTTGTGATCACACCTTCGTGTTTTGCTGCTTGACACACTCCGTAAGATTCTCTTATGTTGAGTAAAATCGAGTAAAATTTGTCTCGTTGTTCGTAACTGGCCTTGAGATTAATTTATGTCGATACTATGGGTACAAATCCGTGTGATTTTTTAATGTCCACCAAATCCTTCTTTTTCACAAAAGTAAGGTCACTCATGTTGTTCTCTTGGGAATGACATTAAATGGGGGATATTTCTTAAATGAATTTGTCCTTAATTGCTATATCTTTGCGGGGAGTGTGGTTGTGGAATTATAAAGGGGATGCTTGTATCTTTTTAATCTCCTAGGATGAGCGTTAAGTATTTATTACTATGTGATACCATCTAAATAAGTTGATATGAGGAGTTATATTTTAACTATGTTATTATGTAGTATCTCCATCTTCCTTAAAGTTTGAGATATCTTTTGGTTGTATTCATTATGATCCCGTGATTTTCGTACTTTTGTTAATTTTATTGACAAAAAGGGGGAGAATAATTTAGGAGTTTCATACTGCATATATATTGTTGACGGATCATTATGTAAGAGAGACTGAATCATTAGGTTTACCTATTCAAAAAATTATGTAAGTATTGATTAAGGAGGGAAACATATCACTGTAGTTTACTTCAGAGTTGAGATCAATTGAACTTTGGAGAGAAAATAATAATACTATGTTTTTGTATAACAACAATTGAGAATATTATTTTCAAAGTTGTTATCGCTATGGAATCGGTTCTTCAACAACAACGATGCTGAGTTGAACACGTTCAAAATTGTTGCGACTTGGAATAGCGAAGAGTTCAAGGAGAGTTGAAGAAACCAAGGAAAGCAAGGCATGATGGATCGAGGAGTTTTTCAAACTTTATTTTGTTATCCATATGTATTAAATAGTTTTGCCTTTAAAATTGACAAAGGGGGAGATTGTTAGAGCATTGCTCGGTCGGACTCACAAGTATTGCTATATCAAGCTTGTTGTCAAAACTATATTTGGATTTCTAGTCTTCAATTAGTTAAGTCTCGGTCTAGGATAAATGTAATTGAGAAACGAGCCAGTCATCATTTGCGTTCTACCATTTGAAGACGAAGATCAACCGAAGATTTTGGAAAACTTCATCAACAAAAGGTAAGTGAAGACTGAACCACCTATTTCTCAAGTTATATTCACCTTCCTATCCTTGAGACGATTGTCGCATAACTAATTAGACTAGCTTGCATAGACAAGAATTTCGAGTCGAGAACTATTTATTTAGTTTAGGAATTTCTCGAAATATAATGACTAAGATTAATGAACATTTGTTAATGCTTGATCAAATTTCGGTGGTGAACAATTTATTGTTCGGAACCAAATCATTATTCAAGTTTATCATTTGAAAATATTTTGGAACAATGATATGTGTCATTTATCTTATTCAGGAATGTTTTGAATTGATTTAGAGAAACATATAACTACTATATTCGAAATACAAGACAATGTTATTAGTCTTACAAACTGAGAAAATTGTTATATGGCTGAAGCCGTATTACATTTATTCGTACACGTAGCGGAGTAGCTATATATCGACTTTCAGATTTGTCTGATTTACATATTCGTGATCCGGATAGGTATGCATATTCGTATGCAAACCATTTTGGAACTGTGGTAAGGGAACCACGTTAAAATAATCAAACCGTTATGTAAGCCAAAACAATTTTATGTTCTATAACCAGTTTAGTACCCAAACCAGTACATGAACTGAAAAAGTTTTGTGAACTCCACAACTGGTGGTTAAAGTTTTAAGTTTGTAAACCAGTACATGAACTGAAAAAGTTCTGTCAACTCCAGAACATTGAGTTGGACCTAAGTTTGCAAACCGATACGTGAGCTGCAAAAGTTATGTCAACTCAGGAACTCGGTCATTGCATATAAGGCATATTCCTATGCATATGCCAAAAACTGATATTTGGCATATATGCACCCACTATGGGTATGCCCGATGAGCACGCAAGTGTGACGCATTTTCACCCATAAATACATTAGCTGGGACTCATTTTATCATTAATAAACTTGTTTACAGGTATTTTTGGCAAATAAACTCTTATGGAAAAAGTCGCTCGAAAAGTGGTTTTTGGACCCTCGGAAAAAGTACTTAAGGCACCCTGAATAAGTGTTAAAGGCACCCCAGTAAAGGAGTTAAAAACACCCTCATTTTGGATAAGGGCACCCCAGGCATCCCAGTGGTTAAAGGCGCCCGTGTTTTGGATCAGGTCACTTCATCCTCAACAAATCAAACTTCAGTTTTGGCGGGAAAATTGCAGCAAAATTAGGGTTTCGGTTATGGAGGTGTTTGGGTGAGACTAAATGGCTGAAATCAAATGGGTTTGTTCCTAGGACCCAAACAGAGTTGGTATGGGTCTTTGTTTCAGTTAACTTGGGCTGGATAATCACCGATTGATGAAAACAGAAAGGACGGAATTTGGCGGGAAAATATTTCTTCATCTGCGATATACTCTGGATTGATTTCGGTTAGCTTCTGTCGGGATACTCTCGCTTCTTTTGGTTAGAAATTAGTTTTCAAAGTCAAACAGGACCGGTAATTGCCTCTGGTTCGGAAAAAGGAAGGATTTTCTCACGATTTGAAGAAAACATGGAAGTATTTGTTTGGGAAGCTATGAGATATTCTGTTTGGATTTTGGAGAGATTTTCTCGTGATTTTCTTCAACAGATTGATTGAGAATGAGATACTATGACCAAACAGGGATGGTAAGTCTTTTGTTTTTGAAAGTTACACGGAGTTGATGCTAAACATGGTAGAGCTATTATCGGTGTTTCTGTTAATCAATTTTGGAAGATTCGGTTGGATATTTTAAAGGGATTCGACGAGTATTCTTTCACTTACCATGCACACACGCTGTTCACGTGCTTTGGAGAAGAAATATTCTGTTATTATGGTGTTTGTTTTAAAACAGGTAAGGAAACAAGTCTCGGGATTTATCTGCTGTATTTTTGGAAGTTTGGCTTGTGGTTAGACTGGGTATTACTCCAACATGAACGTGTAGAAGATAAATAAGAATATTTGAAAGCAACAGGAGCGAGTGAAAGATCAAGATATAGAAATTATTTCCGTTTCTGGCAGCAGAGATTTAATGAAGATTATATGGAGTTACTGTCGAGTATTTTCGATTATGAAGAGTATATAAAGGGTTCTGAGTGTTATGAGAAGGATATCGAGTGATAGGGGTAAAGAACAAAGGGTTGCAGAGCAGATTTCTCTGCTGCTGCATAAAAGAAGAAGAAGAAGAAGAACAGTTGACGTCCATTGACTGTCGCAGAGAACTGTCGTTTATAAACAGTACTCGTAACAGTCAATTTGGCACGCTTAATTTGAATTTGCAACAACTCTTGTAAAGGTGATTTCTGTAACGATCTTCCAGCGTTGCAGATTCATTGTATTATTAGTTTTCTTTAATAAAAACACCATTTGAGCTATGAATTATATTTTTGAGTGTGTTTTTATCATGAGAAGCTAGACCCCTACACTGGGCCCACGGAGGAAGCCGAATATCATAAATGGGTGAATTTGTTTTATTCTTTATTTGACTTTTGCACTAAGTAAAATTAGAATTATGATTTTGATTAATTAGTTATCATTTCATTTGATGGATCATGATTGCTTAGATGTTTGATGTCCCATGCTTACGATTTATAACTAATATTTTGAGAATCTACCTTGGCAAAAATAAGAGTTTGTGTTACTTTATTTATTGAGCAATAATTGTTGAGAATAAATAATTGAACCTCATGTTATGAATTCGGTGGAATCCTAGTCCCAGTAAATCTCTCTTTTATTTATTATTTTATTTAAACCTTTAAATTTAGTCTTGACAAGTCTTAGAGTTCGAATCTTTATTACTACAACAACAATCAAAAAAATCTGATCAATGCCAAACTGCCAAACTCATATGCCTATATGTTATTCCTGACATATAGGCATACACGACAGAGTTTCCAGCGAGCGATAGAGTGACCATTGCTCGATGGTCATTCAAGCGATCGTTGGTCAATCCAGCGCCAGCTCTAGTCAAGCTGTCGCTCGATGGTAAGATCAACGCTTATCAGTTCCGCATCCAACGGCTATAATTTCCTCCGTCTATAAATACCTAATTTCAAACTCATATCAACTCACACCAGAATTTCTTAATCTCTCAATATTTTTCAAATATAAAACTATCACACCTCCTCTACAATTCTATATTTTCTTGTAAAATGGACTCAGAATCTCAAAGTCAAAACAAAGGTAAAAAGAGTCCGTGGTACAAAATACAACATGATAGAAGATGAATGTATATGTCGTAATTACGTTTTTTTAACCCAAGATTGTATCGATGGTGTATTGAACCAAGGTGGACCATTTTGGGTAGATACCATCCGTAAGATAATAGACATGAGTGTATTGATGGTCGTTGATCATGAAACAGACTTGGAGAGAAATTCCATACTTCAAATATTCAAACAGAGGCGATTTGTGAAAAACATTAATATCATTTTGTGAACCCGGAAGAACAAAAAAAGCGTGACATATCCAACAATCATAAAAAGCAACAGCTTCAAGGATAACTGTTGGTCTTGCATAATGACCCTTATATTGAACGACCCAATATACATGGCATCCTTGCCATACCCAATGCATACAATCGAGATTACCTAGCATTCCCTGGAATCCCCTTTCCTCATTCTACCTCAATATTTGTCTAACATCGTCGTCGGTTGGTTTTCGTAAATATCTTGGACCAAAATGATTAACCATTACTTCACAAAATAATGAAAGGTAAGTGTAAGAAGTTGTCTTACCCATACGAAGGTACTCATCGTTCGCATCCGATGGAGTGTCGTAACCTATAATCCTTAGAGCCGAAGTAAATTTTTGTTCAGGACTATGACCTCTAATATTTTGTGCATCAAACTTATAATTGAATTGAGGTTCTACTATACAAAGCTCTTCAATAATCTTTTTCACCAGATGACGAGGCATGCAGAATCGACTTTGAAATTTTTTATGAGAGTACAAGCATCAAAATTTCAATTAGTTTATTATCTTCAGCTTCCTCTTCGTCAATTTCTCGCAACCTCATACAATACCTTTCTTGTTGTAATCTGAACCGATTCATAATAATATCCCTTTCTTCATTGGATCTCAACATTGATGATTATGAAATTTAAAACTGAGAATATAGGTGAAATATCTGTAGAAGTAGGTGTGAGTTATCTGGAGAAGTAAAAGGGCGTATATATAGGAACCATAGGGGGGAAATAGCCGTTGCGGAATAACTATTGATTGATAATCATAGTATCGCCAGCGTTATTATTTAAAGCGCGCGGGAGAGAGAATAGTGCCAGCGGTAAAGTTATAATCACTGGCGATACTATGAATATCGCTCGCTAGAATGTGTATCGCTTATCGGTTTTCCCATAGTGGAGCAATCGGGTTTCCATGCCACCTGGTATGCCAAACATCATTTTTTTGGCATGTGCATAGGAATAAGCCTAAGTTTGCAAACCGGTTCGCGTACTGTGACTCGGCCGATTCACGAACGATCCAAGTAATTGTACCTTGTACATTTACAAACTATGTCGATTATGATTCAAGTGTAATTAAATTATTTCTATGAAGTGATTTGCATTTAATAAATTCTCTAATTAACACTAGAGTCATTTGATCACATAATTGTGACTCAGCATTAATGTCTTAGTGAACATGAAAATGAATGTTAAGCTTTTAAAGTTTAAATCGGCTAGTTTTGTCTAACCATGTTGGACATAGTCTTTATACACGGTTTCGGTTACTGTTTACCTAACCATAGAGTATATCTTGTATATGTGATTAAGATTCAAAGCTTTCATCTAACGGTGAATATTGATTGCTTGGTTCCAAAGCTATCTTATAGCGTAAACCTAAAGCAACATAGGCTTTGAAGTTTATATAAGGGGAACTCTTGGCAACCGGGATCTTTGAATCCTGACACTACTTTTTGGTGTGTCCTAGTTGTATCTAGAGTCGTCCTGTTCAGAAACCCTTTTAGGGTTTAGAGACTACAAATACTTCATTGGGATTCGTGAACCCGTGTTCAGTTATCTTTTATCTTGATAACTCGAGTATCCTGATCTTGATTGTTTGTAGAGCCTTGCTCCAACGATCAAGATAAATAGTAATCAACAAAGTCTACTCGTCTCATACTTTGTTGATTCCTCAAGTTTTATACTTATGATGTGAATAGTAATCTAGGCTGCACTTCGGGTTGCATAAGTCCGGACTTTGAGGATAGCCATACTTTTTATCAAGTTGCTATCAATTTTCCATCACTTGGATCTTTCGTTTGATATGATCATCTATTTAGATCATAAATAAGGAAATGAATCATAGGATTAATGTGTGGGAGGCATATTTAGTTTAAAGTCTTTAATTGAGTTGAAGCAACTCTTAGTTGGGGTGAAATCGTCTAAGGGAATCAATTGCGTAGAGTCCTCTTGGGATTCAAGAGACGTAAGGAGCACGACTGTACCTGAATCATTGGGAGACTGAGTTTGGGCTCACCTACATTCCAGTCCAAAGTTAATTGGTAGTAGGCTAGTGTCTATATATAGCGGCTTAATATAGTTTGGTGTTCAATCCGGACTAGGTCCTGAGGTTTTTCTGCATTTGCGGTTTCCTCGTTAACAAATTTCTGGCGTATGTGTTATTTATTTTTCTGCATTATACTATTTATCTTTATAATTGAAATATCACATGTTGTGCGTTGATCAATCACAGTAGCTAGGTCCAAACTTGTTTGTTGGATAAGACTTGATTGATCCTTGGATATTGGTGTTTGTTACCGTCTAAGAACTCTCTTTGTAGTTAGGTTCGCGAATTTAGTTTTGTAAACGTTCTAACAGCAAGAGAGAGAGAGAGATATAACTCTATATACTTTCCTTGATTGAGTTTTTACTCTCGGATTTGTGTTGAGTTTGTCCATACAGATTTTTTACGAAAAAGCTGGTGGTGTATTTTGGTACCCCCTGTGTTTTCAATACCTATCTAAAGTAGGATATGAGATTGTCAAAGGGTATAAATACGTTTGTCCCATCGTATTATTACTCTTTGTTTCAATCACATCAATACAAAAGATGAAAATCTGATTAAAAAATAAAACTATTGGGATTAAACTATGTTTATGGGACAATCGTCATTCCAGTGAGGATTCACGAGTTAATACATTCCTCCCATGCTCTCGGTCCCTTTTCCAGTATCTCCATTACATGTGAGATATTTACCCCTATTTTGAGTTTGCTGATCATATTGTGCGCTTGATATGTTCACTAATCAATATCACTGCTTACTCATAATGTTTGGTCAAAGAAAACTTCATATCCATGATTTAAATATCTATATTTCTTACTACATATTTTATTAATCGGACCAGCGAGCAACAACCATTGCGGTTAAATCCTGCTGAAATTTTTGAGGTTATAAATGCAGTTTGCTATGAGGTATCAAATCTTATGACAGTTTCATCGGAATTGAGTATAATGGGTATTGTTGGTAATGTATAGGCGGCCGCGTTAGCGATAAAGTTAGGCTTAGATTTGAGAGATAGAGAGATGAAGAAAACAGTGGTTGATTAACCCTATTGTCTGATAGAGTGTGTTTTGTTTACCTTACCTATAAGAGTCATACAAAATTTAATTTGTGTACATGGGATGGGATTTAAGGAAAGCGGGGATAGGAAATAAGTAAAAAAAAACATATGAGGCAAGAATTTCTTATAGTACCCTTCACAGTTATGTGTAATATCGAGATTATCCTATGGGTTGGGTATCTATCGTCTTCCAACCCGTAAAAAATGACCGGGTCTACAAATCCACCCACGTCCAATCCACCAAAATGCATGCCAGGTGTCCATCCGTTAGAATGCGGATTGGACCGGGTGAAACCCGCAAGTATGGATGTTTTGCTCACCCCTAGCTTGAAGTAATACATGTGACAAGGGTACTACTAATAGAAAGAAGTTGCAGAAAGCTAATAAAGTCAATAAAAGAAAGAACAACTTTTTTAATCCGGAATAAAACTCAAGTTCAGATAGATGAAATCCGATTTGAGTTAAACCACTATCATGTGGGAAGAACACTTTGAGTTTTAATTATTTATGAATAAAGAAAATCATGCAGTAATCACATTGGTACTCAAGCCCAACATAACTGCAACCTGTAATTTAGATTTCAAACCACTAAATTATATCATCATCATGGTTGCAATAACTGAATATTAAAGAAGACTGAAAATTTGAAGACGAAAAACTCAATAAGAACCCAATTACTACGATACTCTCGAAGAGGTATTTTGATTTTAAACTATGTGTATCTTTGAAGTGAATTGGTTAGACTTTTTGACTATATGGTTAGACGGAATGGTGTGCTACATAAGATACTTGGTTATCATATAAGTCGTGTAAGCAAAGGTATTATGTGTACGAAGTGTAAGAATAACACTCCGAGCAATTAAGGTTTCGAATAATTTTAAAACTAATCATAGGATCCTGAACCATTTTCCTTGGATTCTGGAATCAAAGTCTGTTTAATTTCGTAACCAACTCATTAGGAAATAAATAATGTAATTGTGGTTATATAGAGATGAATGAACCATTGCGTAAGGTTAGTTGGTTCCACAAGAGCTATGTTGAAAATGTAAGTGACAATCCCTATACCTCGTCTAACAAGTTATTTTTAGCTAGTTTCAAAACCTTGTGGTTATATTTTCATACATGCTTTAAAGCCAAATTTGGTTAACTCCAAAGTCACGTGAGGTCTTATTTTTTCAAAATTTTAATTAAAGACGATCATAACTTGATTACTCTAATTAATACTAGTTATTATTTAGTTAACAAACTAGTTATCTGTGTATATCTTTGAAAAGTTAGGATTAATGAACGCGAGAAATGAATGTTCTCGCTTTGCTTCCTTTCATGTTTTTTGTATCAATATACTCCGCGAACTTCAGTTCGATCTGTTATTATAGTCAAAATTTTGGCTTCCACTATACTAGGAATCAAACAGAGTCTGCAGAACCAAAAGTCTTAAAGTAACTAAAATGGATTGAAGATCTGGCAATCCTAACTTAAGAAAATCCTTGTTTAAGAATGCGAAAACTTCGAAATATGGTAAAGTAGCTTCTGAATGAGTAACTACTCCTTTGATGGGTGTCGTAATGGCTTTATTTACGATATTCCTGTGTATTATTTTAAAGATTTATATTCTTTTATTTTACTGGATTAGATTTCAAATAATTAGTTCCATAAGAACCACCACGAAGTTCTGGTTATCAAGTTAACTTGGAAGTTATTGCTATGGTTCAAAACTTCTTCTCTTTTAGTTTTTTATTGAAGGAGATGAATTTTACTATTTTGTCTCTCATACCAAATATTAATTATCCTACATCTCCATCCCACTACATACACATCTTCTCTGCAATACCAATTATTTATAAACTCCTATCTTAAAGAATGAAGCCTTTCCTATCCAAGCTCCTCCTCCTCCTCACTATGAGCTTCAAAGGCTGCAACTGCGTGACACTTGGTTCACTAGGTTCTATACCACTTCAACCTACAGAAAAAGCACTTCGGTGCGTCCCGGTTCGGATATCCCCATATGAGTGTCACCGTTGGAAGACTCTGACAATATTGATATTAATCATAAAGTTATACAACATGAAAACCAATGGAGGAAAGAATGGTGATAATGGTGTTATGGACACATATAATTTGATATGGGTTAGGATTTTGATAAAGTGAGTTGGAAGTTTTTGTTCGTTGTGATGAAAAAGATGGGTTTCTATTAAAGGTGGTGTAACTTAATATACAAATATATCTCCACAACGGACTTATTGTTCTTGGAAATAGTGTCCCGAGAGATTTTTTTCAATCCTATTTTTTCTCTTTTGTATGAAAATTTTCTTCATAATCATCTTCGAAGCTAAGAACCTGGATTTGTTGCATGGTATTAAAATATATAAGAAGACCCCTCCTGTCAACCATCTTCTCTTTGTTAATGATTGCATGGTTTTCTGCAAAGTTAAAATTAAGGAATGCAAGAATTTGGTCAATTGCACCATTGTGGTGGGAAATTGGCCTTAGGCCAATATAACTTACAACTTGCACCTTCTTGGTGCCATATTGGCCTTGGAAAATATACCCACGCAACATGCCATTTTTGGAAGCGTATTGGCCTAGACCAATGTTCCTTTTACTACACACCAGAAGCTTTTGATGAAGCTTCACCTCAGGCCATGTCACATCTTTGAGCATACGCCATGCTAAAAACACGGGGTGTTACAGCCTAGTACTGTAAATATAAAAATAGTTTAAAAATGAACACAAACTACGCACTGATTCTCGGATCTGGAAAGTGTTTGGGGTGGTGGTGGAGGTGGAGGGCTATCCTCAGTATTCAGGAAAACAATATATGTAAAATTGGTGATGATAAAAAGGTGAATATTTGAGAATACAAGTGAATAAGAGGCAGTATGCTACAAAAAAAATAAAAAATAAAATAACGTTATAAACTAAAGAATTAGGAAATGCTAAACATTAACAAGTAGAGAAAAAACATATGAGGGAGCATTTCATTCATGAAATTAGTGTATCCAATACAATTGTGTAAGGACCTCTATTTATAGGTCATACAATAGAGTGGGTGGTTAATGACATTAAGTATTAGAGGTAATGGCATGCAACCATTACTAGCCATTAACATGCACTTAAGATAGAGGTTACAAGAGAAATAAGAATGTGTAAGGGTGATGAAGGAGATGTAAAGGTGGTGGTGTAAATCCACCAAATAATTGTTTACAACACTCCCCTTAGACGACACCGCAGTACTATGATACTGCCTCGTTAAAACCTTGCCAGGAAAAACCCAAAAGGGACAAAACCTAGACGAAGGAAAAAGAGTACAAATTATATCATGGTGTTGGACGCGTTAAAGATTGCCTCATTAAAACCCTGCTAGGAAAACCCATTGGGACAAAACCAAGCGAAGGAAAAGGAGTACAACGCACATAAATGTCCATTACACAATATTGATGTTCTCCCCCTGATGATATGCACCCGTAGAAGTATAAAAAGACTAGTTACATAATGTTGATATCCAAGTAGAATTACTGGTCGTCTTTGTTCAAAACAAGATATAAGTATGTCTTCAATTATGTCTTCAGATATCTCTTTAAGAAAATTTCTTCAAGTTCATTGCCTCATTAAAACCTTGTCAGGAAAACCCAGAAGAAAAATACTTGACAAAGGAAAAAGAGTACAGCTGTAGATAGATTAAGAAAAAGGAGTTGGACATATATATGTTGCCTCGTTAAAAACCTTGAGAAGGAAAACCTAGTGGGCCAAAAACCTTGACTAAGGAAGAAGAGTACAACTCGTAAAGTCCAATATATCTTCCAGCAGAAAAAAGTTATCTCAGTTGATTGGTTTGACGATACAATACCACAAGTAGCTAATTAGCAACCATCTTCAACTCAAGAAAATTTTTGTTGGTAATGGAGACCTTTATGTTTCCATAACTTAATTTCAAATCTCAAGTTGAATCGTCTTTGTCAAATTCCCAACAGTTAATTTGTAGGATCTGATATATATTTTATTCTTTGTAAATTCCTTTCAAACAACAATAGATAATCATCGTTGCTGTTGCAAAAAGGATGTTGTATCGTATAAAAATTTTGCAAATGGAAACTGATTATATGTAGTTCACTACCAAAAAATTCCAAGTATAACATATAAATCAAGCACAAAAACAACTTGTAATTAGTACGTAATACGAACCAGAGAGAGCGTTACATACCTGTTACCAAGATGAAAGTAGATTGATATTACATAAGTTTTATTAGGAGGTTATGTACTTATTCATGTAAACATGTCAAAACTTTCTAAAGTTGACAAAATCATGGACCATTATAATGTTTAATAAATTTGATACATGATTCCAAGATCTTTTATCTTGAAGTATAACCTGTGATAATCTTTTAGAAGTTTACACTAACGTTATCTTCGATAATAAACAATTATGTCAGACAATGACATGTGAAACTGGCAAATAATATTTTCCCTTAAAATTTATCTATCAACGGGGTACACAATACTTATCAAAGTATTGGGTATTTTCAAATCACTTAAGAGTAAATGATGTAATTCCACAGATCTCAAGTGTCTATAAAAACTAGATGCCACGAGTGGCGCTGTACAATTAGCATCATTGTTCCTCTCGTAACACTTTCATGTAGACTAATTAAACATCAAAGTTGAAACCTTCCGGGTTCACAATTTGCTTAAATGTCTAAAAATGTTTATTAGTGAGAGGATAACCAAATATGGATGCCTTTCACCACATTAGCCAACCATATATATTGTTGATACATCACATCAGTTTCTCTGCGAAAAAATGATTTTGTCTATAATCACTATTTGATGATTTCAGTAGCTACTCTGAATATATATTCGACAATAACTACGATTATGTACGCGTATAAAAATCATTCTTTAATATCGACACCACTTTTCCACTTAGGGACGAATCCCTCTTTAGGAAATATATATGGCTCGGTAGTTAAAGATTTAGTCCCGTTGAGAACATTATCAATAGCCTCCCTAGGAGAGTTTTTTTGATTCAGTGTGATTGGCGTCCTCTATCAAGGAATATATATTATTCTCTACATCAACAATTCAGATGAGTTGTAGACGACTCAATTATTGTTAACTCATAGCATGCCTTGCAGGGACATAAACTAATGCCAAAACACATGCAACAACATATGAGATTTAATTATTCTTCTTGTAAGAATGCTTCAAAGATATCATATTGACATGAATACTTTCTCCACTTTATACCGAATTGGTGCAAGAATTATGATGAAACCAATTCACGATGTTCTTATAACGACTGCTTGCCCCCCCTAACGGCGGGAAGTTTCATCATATCCATATGTATTCATATGAAATCTTTTGTGGGCGAGTAACCTTGGATCCAAGTAGGTCATGCGAAAAATCTTTTTTTTTCTTCGGATTGTTCAAAATAATATTATAATTATTAATTTTAAATCACTCATGCTCATATATGTCATTAAAAATTAACAGCGTATACTTTATCAGTGTGCACCCTGATTAGTATTCATTATATACGATAGTTATAAGCTCTTGTATTGGTACGTCTACCAAAACTTGAACGGGAAATTCCTCTTGATTGGTACTAATCAATCATTATATCGGAAACGTCTAATGCTGTAAAAATTATTCTCTTGTAGCAAAAAATATGACATATATTTTGAGTTTGAACTCTAAATTCTCTTTTGTGGGAAGCAATTTGGTATTTTGTTGAAAAACTACTATTGAAACAACTCAATTCCAATTATGTTGTGTTCTTAAAGTATTTTAATACTTTTACAAGTACTATGATTATGTCTTTTACACCATAGTCAACTTGCGTCTCCATATTCTTGAAACTGGAGACAAATGAAGAAATGAATATATTCAAACCTTGCAAGCACAAAAAGTGCATCAACTCAATGAATTATATGGATATCATTTTGAAATGATAATTTTATTTGCCATATTGATCCATTAAATTGAAATTGGATACTTTACAATTAAACATATGTTTTTCTAAAGAAAAAAAAATCATGTTAATATGTGATGAAATTTTCTCCCCACATTTAGGGTAGGAGGACCTCAAAGGTAATCAACCTTACTACAACCAACTTCTGGTGACAGATTGTCGTGCCAATGACTGGTGGCATTATCATCTCATTCTTGGAAATGTTATGAACCTTAGCTTTGAGGATAAATAAGCCTTATGAATGGCACCATGAGCCTCTTGCAAAAATATCGGTAATTCAACACCATGCGTCATCACGATGCTTTTGTTAATGATGGTTTTATAACCAAAAATTATAAAGAAGCAAACAACAAACATTTACATTATTCTACGACAGAAACTTCAGGTTCTGTATATGTTATCCATGAGAACTTTGTATCATCTACTCATCTTGGTAGAACTTTGGTGTCCAAGCCGACCATGACTAAGCATGAAGAGTCTAAGGCCATTAAACTTCTGGTTAATTCCAACATGAGAATCGATCGTTCGAATTCTCTATGGCACACCACATAAAAGAGAGCCTTAAGCTTCCTTACAACGTGCTTCTGGCACAAAATAAATGTAGTAATAAATACTCCATAAAATGCTCAGTGGTAGTTACACTAATATTTTTAAAATTTCACAGATTTCTCAGGAACCCAGAATAATATTAGGCTTCAGTAGTAGTAACTTTTACACCACCAGAAAGATGCACGCTCTTCCAGAGTCGTCTATTATATTATTCGATCCCTAAATGATGTTTTAACATTTCCCAAAACCCCTACAAGGTTATAAAATGGTTCAAATAAAAAAAAATTGCTTGTTTTTCCGTTGTTTTGTGAGACGAATATCTCTATCATCTATATCAATGCTGGATAGACTACTTCTGGAACCATATTCTTTAGTATAGATTGACGAGAGAAAAATAATAACCATTAACAAAAGCAATTAGTAAATATAAGCTACTTCGGGAACCCTCAATTTATGGGTGTCTTAATTTTTTTTATTTTTTTTATTATTATTATTTTCTACTCAGCTTGGTAGAACTTGGGTGTCCAAACTGGTCATGCCCAAGCATTAAAAATTTAAGGTCATTAAACTTCTCTTTAATGATAAAATGAGATTCGACTGTTCGAATTCTCGTATGGAACACCGCGCGCAAAATAAATCCTTAAGCTCCTTTACAACGTGTTTCTGGCACAAACAAATAAAGTAATAAATATCCCGTAAAAAAGTTCATTTATCGTTTCAAGGTGGTAACGCCAAATATTTTCAAAACTCGGTAGATTCTTCTAGAATCCTAGTAATATAAGTCGTCCATAGTAATAACTTTCGTACCATAATGTATAATGATACAGGCTCTTCTGGAATCCATAGTAATATAAGTCGTCCATAGTAATAACTTTCGTACCATAATGTATAATGATACACGCTCTTCTGGAACCCTAGCATATTATTCGAACCAGAAATGATATTCCACATTTCCAAGAACCTCTACAAGGTTATAAATATTATTGGTTCGAAAAATTGTGATTTTTGCTCCGTTGTGTATGAGACAGATTTCTTTATCGTCTCTTTAAAATGGATAGATTACTACAGAAATCCATATCTGTTAACATAAATAGAAGAGAGACGGATATTAAGAAACCATTAACAAAAGTATTTGGTAACCATGGGTTTCTTCAGGAACCCGAAATTCATGGCGCTTATTCATGGAATCCAATTAGTTCCTAGACCGCTGCTGGAGCCCATAATAGTTTGGATTACTAAAGCAAACCACAATTTTTATGTTGGACTGCTTCTGGGTCAACAACATCTCATGGATACATCTGGAATCCAGTATTTACAAAAAAAATAAATTAAAAACAAAATCGAGAAACTAAAGAGGCACAAAAAGAAACAAAAATAAAAAAAATACATACACATGGTACCAATATAATATCAACAATTCTTTATTTTCGTCGCCTTCGGGGTTGACGATTTTTTTTTGTTATACATGGACACGTTATTTATAGAAAAAATTGCCTCAGTATTCGTTACAGGTCACATCATGGACAAATGATATGAACTATCCAGCACTTTGTTACGGGTCACTTCTGAGACCGATCGGATAGTTGAGCGTGCGACTTTATCCCATATTATGTCACACCATATTCCAGCTTCTGGTGGAATAGTTTCAAATTAATATTTTTTGGAGATTATTATATCCTAGAAAACCCAAATTTATTCTCCGGGATGCAACAATATCTCTTGCTAGTAAGATTGATTAGAATTGTGAGTACCATAAAAATAACAATAAATAAAATTATCAAATTTTTCTGAATCACAATTGTTACCATTGTGATATATTTATACTTACCAAAATTTACGAGCACTTTCCTTTTAGAAAATGATACGTATATTGTTCTTTACATTTTACACAAGTAATCACCCACTTGTGTGAAACTAATACCCTGTTCATAAGAAGAAGATATAAACAATTAGTATTAGTTCAATTCAATAGTAAATTAAATTTCTTAGAAAATAAGTACGAGGAATCCAAAAAGAAAAGTAATAATCTCTTATGATCGCCGACGTTGTTGTGTCTCCATTGCTGATTTTTTTCTTAAAAATTATGAAGCTTGGTGTAAAGCATGCTGATAACGTGTTATAAACTAAATAATTAGAAAATGCTAAACATAAACAAGTAGAGAGAAAACATATGAGAGAGCATTTCATTCATGGAATTAGTGTATCCAATACAATTGTGTAAGGACCTCTATTTATTGGTCATACAATAGAGTGGGTGGTTAATGACATTAAATATTAGATGTAATGACATGCAACCATTACTAGCCATTAACATGCACTTAAGATAGAGGTTACAAGAGAAATAAAAATGTGTAAGGGTGATGAAGGAGATGTAAAGGTGGTGGTGTAAATCCACCTAATAATTGTTTACAACAAATAAGAGGCAGTAATATATATCTAACCAAACCTCCATATTTCCCAACTGATCTGCTCCGAGTTATCATTTGTTCAATAATGCCGACAGTTGAGACATTGGTAAATTGGAGAAACACATTAGTCAGGAGGAGTGTAATGTCATCTTGAAAACCCGTTTTAACCTTCAAGAGCAAAATCTGATGATATGTGTCCTAACTGACAAGGGAAATTTCACTATCAAATAGCTCTACCAGCACAAATTTGATAACAACTACAGAAATGAGGTATAAAACTGCAATTGGAAAAAATCTGGAAACTGAACACTGCTTCCTCAATCTATTTGTTCATGTGTAAGTATGCTCATGGGATTCTCTATTTCAATGCTAAAACTGCTAGCATCATTCACTACATTAACCTTATGCAACTCTTGTAGCCATGGGGGAGAAACCATTACTTACTTTTTCATGCAATATCTGTGTGTACATATTTCATCATCGAACACGTGTATATAGGAAGATACGTGGAGAGCATGCAGGCAAAGTCATCAAAACACGATGACACACGCCCATAGCCAAGAAGCCTATCTCGGCGACGTCGGATCTTTGCCCGAACAAATCTAAGGGAAGAAGTTAAAAGATGCACCGAAAACACGATGTACTACGGAGCACCAAATAACTCCCGAAGAGTTACTTTATCTCATCCCCAAAAGAATCTAAGATCAACGGTGAAGAGAAAGTTAACTGACATGGACGTGACAGGGGCAGAAGACACTTGTCTGACACGAGCAGGCGCCTCAACTACCCGCATTAAACACTCTGAGCAGTATACGTGTCGATCAACTCGTGGAACGAACGAGGATGGCTCTGCGTGATCAAGTAATGAACGAAGACCTCCGCGTGATGGACACAAAACACAAGAAGATAAGGTTCCAACGGCCCTCAGAAATGGGTCCCACACTCTAACCCTATAAATACCTCCTCTCCACCAAGAGTGAGGGGATCGAAAAAATCAGGGAGAGAAGGAGAGAGAAAGATTGTGAGTGTAAGTTAGTCCTTTACAATATAAAGACCTATGTAAACTCCAAAGTCACTCGACTATCCCTGTAACCATCAAGTATATAGCGAAACAACAACCTCGTGGATGTAGGCCTTAGTGCTGAACCACGTAAATCCCAGTCTTATTCACATTTCAGCACTTTATATTCGCCTAACGCTCCTTGAGTTTTACTTTTATACTTCGTTTTCTTTATCTTCCCCTGCGTAAACGCCCCTCGCGATGTTATTAGATGAGGCTATGATAAACCCGAGGGTTTTGAGCCAAGGAATCAATGCAATTGTATTATCAGTGCGAGACGGTACCTAGAGTGCGAACATTGTTTGTGAACATATAGATGCCTTCGTGATTTACGTGTTCACAATTTGGCGCTATTGACGTAATCACCAAAGGAGTTGTTGAAGTTTTCAGGAGTATACCATTCCCTCTCCGCGGGATTTGGAACATAACACGTCATCGTCGTCTCCCCCTTACTCCGCAGATAACACTCCCTCAATGCACGGAGATAATTCCCCGATAATTGCGACACAGAACGACTGTGAGTATTGGTGGAAGAGCTTTCACGACCAGCAAGCACATCGTAATAAAATGAGTCACCAGACTTGTACAACGGCAGCATAAGACCCGCCTTGAAGGCTCCAACCGTAGTCAACAGGTGAAACTCATCAAACTGATACTTTGAGATGAGCTCATAAGTAATATCATCCTCAGGGGCATAGAAACCAACCTCGAAGGCTTGAAGCTCATGCTTTTCCTTGAAAACTTCAAGGTAAATATGCTTGAACGTAACTTTCTTCTTGCTGACCGAAACGCTGCGTATCACCGGGGCATCCTCATCCTCTTCCACGGGATCGGACGAACCAACAAAAGCCTCGGAAGCTCTTCTTTTCAAAGAAGGATTCTTAGAAGATTCAGCTCTCGGGACACCACCTTTGGTGTTCTTCCCTTTGAAAGAAAGTACTGGAGGCGGCGGCAGAGGGTGCTGCACGGGCACTACAGAATGCAGAGGAGGAACATCAAAGGCGACACCACGAGGAGGTGTCTGCGTACACCTAACGTCATCACGAGGACGAGAAACCGCACGATCGGCAGCGTTTCGAGACCCGGAAGGATTTTTTGAGGGACCCTCTTTCCTAGGAGGAGACGCCTTCGCCCCAGAAGAAGAAACTCTAATACCACGGGGATCCATTTGAGACCCTCTGCGCGGAGGGGATCTCGGTAGACTAGAACCCGGAGTTTGATAAGGAAGCCGCGGACGGTCAGACATGGCTGCGAAGAGGTACAACATAAACAAGTTAGAAACAAACACAAGGACATCACCAAAGATCAAAAAACCACAAAATTAGCAGTCCATCTCAACATAACACAGAAACCCTAAAACTAGCATACATGCTTGAAATTCCCCAAAACCCTAAAACCCTAAACTCAAAAGTCCAATCAATACAAGTAAAACAATGGCCTCCTCGATTTGAGACGAAGAACATGGGCAAAATAGCATACAAGCATTAAAAGAGGTTCTTCATCACAAACAAGGGACGACAGCAGCAGAAATGGGAGGCTACGATATGATCAAAAACAGAAAATTTACAATCAACACAGCTTAAAAGACACAGGAACAAAGAAAAGAAACCTTACCACCACAAACAGCAGCAGGAAGAGGACAACAAACCAGAAACAAAGAAGAAGCGAGCGTGATTAATGCTAAGGAAGAGAGAATTTAATGGTTGAAGAACAAAGAATGAAGACTGACAGGGAGAATGAAATTAATTTTCAAGGAGAATGAAATTAATTCTTCTTCTCTCCTTAATATACTCGAAATAAAGAGAAGGAAGTTAATGGAGGAATGAGAAATGTGCCCATTAAATGAGCAGTTAATGCACGAATAAGAAACATGCCCAAGTATCTAGGAGAAGTTATTAGGGGAGAGGAAGAATACGTAACATCTGTTTTCTTCAATGCTCCCACTAAACACTCAAGCCCGAAGAAAAGGGGCAAATTGTGTGTACATATTTCATCATCGAACACGTGTATATAGGAAGATACGTGGAGAACATGCAGGCAAAGTCATCAAAACACGATGACACACGCCCATAGCCAAGAAGCCTATCCCGGCGACGTCGGATCTTTGCCCGAACAAATCTAAGGGAAGAAGTTAAAAGATGCACCGAAAATACGATGTACTGCGGAGCACCAAATAACTCCCGAAGAGTTACTTTATCTCATCCCCAAAAGAAGCTAAGATCAATGGTGAAGAGAAAGTTAACTGACATGGACGTGACAGGGGCAGAAGACACTTATCTGACACGAGCAGGCACCTCAACTACCCGCATTAAACACTCTGAGCAGTATACGTGTCGATCAACCCGTGGAACGAACGAGGATGGCTCTGCGTGATCAAGTAATGAACGAAGACCTCCGCGTGATGGACACAAAACACAAGAAGATAAGGTTCCAACGGCCCTCGTAATGGGTCCCACACTCTAACCCTATAAATACCCCCTCTTCACCAAGAGTTAGGGGTGTATATAATACCCGAAAATACTCAGACTGCCTGTATCCGCCCGAGCCCGCCTGTACCCGAAGTAGCCCAAAGCCTGTTATGGCCCGTCATGGACCACCCGGCCTGGCCTGGATTAATTTATTGGGCGGTCTCGGGCTTTGCGATTAATTATGATGCCCGGCCTGATACTCGGCCTGGTGCCCGACCTGAAAGCCTTCTATGTGCCATTAATCATTTAATATCCTCTTAAAAAGACTTAAAAGTTACAATTTTATAATTGTCAATTTTGTGTCAAGAAAAATAAAATATATAATTGGTTTTTTACTTATAATTAACCTTTTCAAAACATTAATGGTAATATATTTTCTTATTAGAAAGTTTATTGTACTCTAATTAATTATTTATTATAGGCTAAAATTAAAAATTTGTCAGTATAATTTAAATATAAAATAATACTATCACTTACGATATGCGATGTTGGAAAGGAACGGATATTGTATTTAATACCGTTCATTTGAAAATTTAAACTTAAAAAAATAATAATCAAAATAGTGGCCTGTCCGGCCCGATCTGGCCTGCCCGTATAAAAAGCGGGCTTTGGGCGGTCTTTGGGTAGCAAATTATCTACTTGTGCCCGGCCTGTCCGGCCTGAATTTGTTTACGGGCTCACAAATATTAAGCCTGGCCTGCCCGGCCCGTCTTAGTTTTTGGGTCGGGCGGCCCGGCCTGCCCGAATTTACACCCCTACCAAGAGTGAGGGGATCGGAAAAATCAGGGAGAGAAGGAGAGAGAAAGATTGTGAGTGTAAGTTAGTCCTTTACAATATACAGACCTATGTAAACTCCAAAGTCACTCGACTATCCCTGTAACCATCAAGTATATAGTGAAACAACAACCCCGTGGATGTAGGCCTTAGTGCTGAACCACGTAAATCCCAATCTTATTCACATTTCAGCACTTTATATTCGCCTAACGCTCCTTGAGTTTTACTTTTATACTTCGTTTTCTTTATCTTCCCCTGCGTAAACGCCCCTCACGATGTTATTAGATGAGGCTATGATAAACCCGAGGGTTTTGACAGAAATCAATGCACACTCTGGACTTCTGGATGAAGACAACCTTGGCACTCCGACACTAACTTTTGTTTTCTTGAGTAAGAGTTTATTACATTTAGATCATAATGTTGAATCTTTAGGCCACATATTATGTATAATTCAAATTCTTATATATATATATATATATATCGAATATTTTGTGTGGTTAGGATCCGATGACATGGTTATATCGACATTATCATGATATGGTGAGGCCATTTTTTCTACAAAACTCAAACGATAACGAATTTGAAGCTAATCTGTTGGTGACATGTTACTCTTATAAAGCTTTACATTCCTACCAATAATGAGATTTTTTCGAAATACAAAATTTCATCATCCACAAATTTTAATTTCAGACGGTTAATCTTCAATATTAGGTGGTAGTCTTATATGTCTCAGAATGCTCTCACTTTTTTTTTTTATTAGCATTAGGCGTATTTTACTTCGCCCATTAATGCACGCATTTTGGCGATCCAAACTTTTGCTTGACTAAGTCTTAGGATATAGACTTTGGTCAAGGTTCTTGGTACCCCTCAAGTGAAATCGGTCTCTATTGTAAAGACTACAGACCTTCCTGATTTAGTGATTTCCATTTTCTGTAAATGTCTCTCTCTATGACTCAAAACCCTAATCTAGATTCCTCACCCGAAAACAAACAAGTAGTGTCACTTTCATCAGAGTCATAAAGTAAGGAATTTCAGGTTAGTAATTTCTCCCATTCGATTTCCCAACAAGATTTATCTTGTGTTTAGATCATTCGTTCGATTTTCACAGGGTTTAGTGATTCATAGGGTTTAGAGATTCTTCTTTTTTTTTTTTTTTAAAGCTTTGAAATATCTGTTGAATAGCTTTGTATTGAGGTTCTTTCAATCCATGAGTAGAAAACCCAATGATATGATGTTCTAACTCAATTGCTATGAATAAACTACTTTTGGACGGCGAAAGAAAAAACTGCCCAGATCTCGATAGCTTTGATTTATTTGCTTAGCAAGTGACTATCTGAAATAAACAACTAGAATGTGGATAGTGGTCGATCATTAGGTATTCACATTATCCGAATATATGAAATTTTTTTTAGTTATTAATTTAGTTTTTGTTGGTTGAAATGTCTTCTTCTTACTAATATAATTGTTTCAGTAGTTAACTGTTTGTTCCATTTCAATTTGGTACGAATAGGATGCATTTCTGTTTATAAGGCTAACAGAAGCTCTCCATTTTCTTTCTTCCACTGGTAGGTTTTGGCTTCACTCGCTTCATTCTTTGCTTAGTTATGGGCATCCCCAGCAGAGTGTAGCGCCAAATTAACAAAATGCAGCCTGAGACAAACAGCTCCCTGGTTCACCTATTTTGAGGTGTACTCAATATGTGTATGAGAAAATCCAGTCTAGGATACTTCAGAGTTGCCAGAAAGAGCCTAAATGTTTTATTCAATAAAACGTCAATATCATCATCATCTAATGCATTCACAAATGTTTCACCTCTGGGCTGCACTATGTTTATCTGGTTCACTGGTTTCATACATATGTTTCAGTTTCCATTCTCAACTGGTACAAAAAAACACCAAGAAGATTTGAATATTGTATCGGTACGTCAGATTATCCAAGATGAAAGATGGGACGATTTTAGACTTGTTGGGTTTTTTAGTTCTGTTTTAGCCCCTGCTAGAGTTTCTAGGATTTTAGTAGAGTTAAAGGAGGAACCATGTCTAGCTTTTAAGTTTTTTAATTGGGCAGCTAAGCAAGATGGTTATGGTGGTACAGCGGAGTCGTATTGTATTCTTGTTCATATATTATTTGCGTCTAGAATGTATTTTGATGCACAAGAGGTTTTGAAAAGTTTGATTTATAAGAGAAGGGTTTTGCCTGGTTTTGATGTTTTTGATGTAATGTGGTCGACGAAAGGTGTTTGCAAGACGGGTTTTGGAGTCTTTGATGCGTTGTTTAGTGTCTTGACCCATTTAGGTTTGTTTGAAGAAGCCAATGAGTGTTTTTCAAAGATGAGAAAAGTTAAGATTTTGCCGAAGGCAAGGTCTTGTAATGTTTTTTTGCATAGAGTTTCAAAGTCTGGTCAATCAAACTTGTCGAGAAAGTTTTTTAACGACATGATTGCAGCCAAGATTATACCGTCGGTTTTCACTTACAATATTATGATAGATGTTATGTGCAAGGGAGGGGACTTAGAGACAGCGAGGAGTTTGTTTGAGCAAATGAAGAAAATGGGTTTGACACCAGATGTTGTTACATATAATACGCTAATTGATGGGTATGGGAAGTTCGGACAACTACAGGAAGCGCTGTGTATATTCGAGGAAATGAAGGTGACAGGTTGTAATCCTGATGCGATAACTTACAATGCTTTGATAAATTGTTCTTGTAAATCTGAACAGATTCCTAAGGCCTTTTGGTATCTCCGTGATATGAAGGAGAAAGGGATCAAACCAAATCAAGTTACCTATAGTACGTTAATAGATGGTCTTTGTAAGGAAGGGATGCTTCAAGAGGCAAACAAATTTTTTGCTGGTATGCGATTGGTAGGACTCTTCCCTAATGAGTTCACATATACTTCTTTAATAGATGGAAACTGCAAAGCTGGCAATCTTACAGAAGCTTTGGAGCTGTTTAGTGAAATGGTGAAGACAGGAAAAGTTTTGAACATTGTTACTTACACGGCATTAATAGATGGGCTATGTAAAGAAGGGAAGGTGGAGGAAGGCGAAAGGGTTTTCAGGGATATGTTAAAAACTGGAATTGTTGCGAACCAGCTTAGCTACACTGCCCTGGTTCATGGGTATTTCAAGAAGAAGATGGCAGAGAAGGCTGTAGTTTTATTGAAAGAAATGAGTGAAGAAGGCATCAAAGCTGACATATCTCTCTATGGAACAATCATTTGGGGACTTTGTGAGCAAGGAAAGCTTAAAGAAGCCACCATTTTAATGGATGAAATGATATATGGTGGTTTAAAGTTGAATCATTTTATCTACACAACATTAATGGATGCTTATTTCAAGGCAGGAAAGGCCCGGGAAGCTCTCAGTCTCTTAGATAAGATGCAGGAAGTGGGTGTTGTCCCCTCAGTTGTGACTTATTGTGTCTTGATTGATGGTCTGTGCAGGGTCGGGATGGTAGAAGAAGCATCCAATCATTTTGAAAGGATGGGAGATGTGGGTTTGCATCCTAACATGGTTGTTTTTACGGCTCTCATCGATGGACTTAGTAAGAATTATTCTTTGGAAGAAGCAAAGAATTTGTTTCATATAATGGCGGGGAAGGGTATGATTCCTGATAAATTTGCTTACACATCTCTGATGGACGGAAATTTGAAGCATGGATATCTTCAAGAAGCTTTTGACCTGCGGGACAAAATGTTGGAAAGTGGTATTAAGCTCGATCTTCATGCTTATACTTCGTTAATATGGGGGCTTTGTCAATATGATCAAGTAAAAGAAGCACGGGCTTTGCTGGCTGAGATGATAGAGCAGGGCATTCTTCCAGATAAAGCTGCTTATAGTTGTCTTATCAGAAAGTATCACCAGCAGGGAAATGCGGATGAAGCTATTGAATTACATAATGAGATGTCTGAAAGGGGACTGATCACAGGCATTAATGGTCATGCAGTACCAAATAAATGAATGTAAAATATGCGAGCAGCAATATCCTAATTTTCCATACATGGTTGCAAGGCACAGAGGGACCTGACCTGTGATGTTGGATAATAATCTAAAAGGGAAATCTTTTGGCTTCGAGAAGTTCAGGCAGTCCAATACGTCAGCCATCGCCATCCATGAATTTATGGTTGGATTTATCTCTAAACACTAAGCTCTTAGATATTTCCTCCTCTTACTCTTCTTAATTGTTTCTTATCCATCTTTTCGCAGATAAGTTAGCGATGAAAACATCGTAAAAGCTGCAATGGTGCACATCAATTCTTCTGACATCTACTCAGGGCATCTGCATCACCAATTTGTGAGTAATTTCAGGAGTTCAATATATTTTAACTTTTTTTTTTTCCAAGTTCATAATTTGTACTGAATTCGGTTCAGTTTTTATATGTTTTATATGGAGGTTCTCTTAGCTAACCTTACAGTATCTTCAAATGCCAGGTTTCTTTTTGAGCAGTCTTTAGTTATTTTCATTCACTATAAGGATGCCCTTGTTTTTTCGTGTTGGAAATCAACTTGGTTGCATTTAAAAAAAAAAAAAGTTGGCAATGAAAGCTCTTTCCTTCTCAGGTCAACAGAAGGATGGAAATATCCGCCTATTGCCTGTTATGTTATTCTTCGCCTGTTTAAACATGTGATAATTTATTTCAGATGGTTAAACATGATTTTAAACTGACAACACTATTTTGAGTCAGCTTGATGGCAATTGTTCGGGTGGATCTGTTTCTGATACGTACCATCTTTGAGTAAATATTTTCCTGTTACGGCATAGTATAGTGTGCTGAATATCTTGTTGGGTTTGCTCCACCATGCAGTATTTGTTCTCACAAAAATGCATCAGAGTATAGCAATGCCTTCTATTGGTGTGTACTGTCCCTGTGACAGATTAGGCTTGCGTGGTTGGTTCTATTTACGACTTCCTATATGATCCGTACAGTAGAGTTTATATGGTTATATTTTTTTAAAGCAAATCTCACTAGGATATATATTTCTATAGGATATAATAAAAAATTACAAGGAGGGGGGCATGTGAACTGACCTCCAAGGAAAAGGGGGTCTATATGGTTATATTTATATACTAATTTAGTTTAGTCTTGTTGCCGTCTTTTCATTTGTTATGATAGGAATAAGAAACTTGACTGGGAAATGCTTAACCGTTCCATAAATTAGCACATAGTCAAGTTGCTGCTATTCAAGTGTTTTGTCAAATTCCCATCTTTTCCTTCTCGCCTTTTAGATTTTTGATTATTCATTCCTTTTTTATGTTTTTATTTCCCTCGCTTATTTTCCCACGATCTGGTTATGCAGGGTCGTCTGGCCCTTGATTATAATCATTGGGTGGACAATATTTGTTAAGTGTTTCTTCAAGGTATGCATACGTCTCACATTCACTTTGTCAAGATATGATGGTTAAACTTTGCTGCTGCAAATTACGTTTTTTTTTGGGTTCAAGTCCTAGTTTTTCTTTAGAAGATTTGCTGGGGCACATTCATATCATGGTGCTTCTACTTAAGCTGAAGATTTTCTATCATAAGTTTGTTCTTACGCTTTTGGATTTGCTTTTGGTTTTGGGAAATTAAGTTTATATCAAAGTGAAATTGCAGATCTTTGCATTTCTGAAATTAGTAAGTTTGTAAAATTGATCTGCGTGATGAATTAGTTCATACCATTCTATTTTAAGGTTTAGAGCTTTAAATTATTTCGTGTAGATCCGGGTTTTGGGTTTTCAGGATTCATTGCGTTTCCGGTTGTGATTATGATGATTAATTTGCGTCTCTATGAAAGTAGAAAGCCTCTAAAGATGTTATTCAAGGGTATATGTTATACATAGTGATTTGTGGGGTTGAAAAGTTTATCGGAGCATAGAGTTTCCTGCCTAGCATAATTTCGATTAACCCTAGTACTTACCTGGCAAGATGCACAGTTGAGTAAAAGAGGAGAAGTTAAAATATACCATGCACTTCCATTATACCAATCATGGACTAATGGATGATGTGGGTCTGTGGCTGCTCTAGTTGAGGTACTCTAATCTATGAGATCTTTAGTGTGTTGGATTTTTCAAAGTGGTGCCATCTACTGAGTTCCAAGCTCTCTAGTACACTGGAAGGTCCCAAGTTCAGTAATTGTGTGAAGACCTAACTCATGGGTAATTGATAGTCGTTCTATGCATTATTCAATTCCTGGCATTATTTGGTAGAATGAATGCAGGTAAATTGCTGCTCATCTATAGTTTTCTTAACAAATAGACACCTGACAATCCTTGGAGTATTTTCGGAAGTATGTCGAGACTTAATACGCACATGTATGCATCATATTGGTACACAAAATTGGAATTCTGCATTGCTGCATTTTTGTTTTGTAGTTGTGATGTTATGTATTAACTGTTGAATTATATTTGATAAATTTCTGGATGGTCATATCCCATCTTAATTGTGAGAACTATTTGATTGTTCCTTTAATAATATAAAAGCTCCTGTAATTGCAGGTTCATCATAAACAACACTAGCAATCAAGCTAGCGTTAGTTGGAGGCCCGAGGACAGGGAACTTGCAGGGTCAGTAGGAATTTTTGAAACTGAGCAGTTGGGCTATGGAATAAAAACTTCAACAAAGCTTGTTGTTAAGTGCATTAACAAAAACCGAAGTGTAGTTAGTTAATGACAATAGTGGTTACTGAATGTTGTATACCTATGTAAATCATCAATTATAATTCTACTGCTGATTGTAAGCTCCCCTCAGTTAATATATTGGTGTCTAATGAGATACATGTATATGACTTGGCTAGAAAAAAAAACTAAATATATGCTTCCTGAGTTGTATATGTGTATCCTATATGTGTATCTTAGACTGAGACGATTATTTGCACAGCATCGCGATGGATCTGTGAATATTTGATTTTGTTACAGCTATACACAGGTAACACCAATCCCTAAACAGTAATAAGAGTTTGACTTGAGTATTTTGTGATATGGGTTTGAGTGGAGGCAGTTATAGGGGAGATTGTGTTTTTTGTGTTTGCAAATTAGGAATTCATTGAAGGATTAACTTTGGTGTTAGTAACCACATGCCCAAAGTTAGTAGATTCATCTAATATTAGATTATTACTGATAAGTAATAAAAAATGCAAGGAGGGACGTTGTCCCATAATTTTTGTTTTGGTTTAATCTTTGACCAAATGAGCTTATAGTGATAAACAGAAGATTCTTGATACTCAACTTTATCTGTAATCATTGTTGGGTTCGGGAGGTATACAATGAGTCTTTAGTGAAGATTTTGAACTTAGGCCTCTCATCAACGAAGAACGGTCTAAAATCTCACAAGATAACAGAGACGCATTGAAAAGCCTTTCCCTGAAGAAGAAATGTGGGATGTTGTAAAAGGACTAGGCCAAGCATCTGGTGCTGATGGTTACCCATCATCTTTTTAAGAGATCTCGGGATTTTCTCAAAACTGACGTTTTATCTGTTTTGCAGGAACTACATTCTACCCACTCTTTCTCTAAACTCACTTACATTTCATCAGCATCACTTACGCTGCAGTTACATCCGGTTCGGTTGGGAGAATCGGAAACCTAAGAATTCAATTATGGGATAACCCAATTCTTGGAATTGGATTCCAAGAAATGCAATTCAAACCCTAAAAAGTCATGTTCGGTTGAGGTAATTCAATTATCTTTGTTTTTACTCCGGAACCAATTCCATTGCACTATTGTACCAATGCAATGGAATTCTACATTTTGGAGGGAATTGGATTCCTAGGAATCAAAATTCTTAATTACAAAAAGTTCATTTGCACCGTTCGGTTCAAGGAATTGGATTCCGGGGAATACAATTCCTTGAAACGAACATGCTGTTATTTTTAAGGGTGATCAGACGAAAACTACTAGAGACCACAAACCTAATAGTGTTACAGGGCTACGGCCCATGGATGTGCGGCCCAACTAGATTACTAAAATTATATATAAAGGAAACTATGTAATAATTCTACCCCAATCTCTTAATAACATTATTCTTCTTCTTCCTTTTATCTTTCCTTGTTTCATCTATTATTATTCTCCCTAAAGTTGGATTTTAATCTGATTTTTTTCCTCTAACGGATCGAATGAAGTTTCAGAAATCTCCATCGTCATTGGATCTATACCACTGTTCTTGGATAGATAGTTAAAGCTCCACCTCCTTGGCAATAATCCGATTATACTAATAACGATGCCATGGGTCTTTGTTTTGTGTTTCGATCTGAATGACGTATATCTAAACCATTTCTATCAAAAAAATAAATAAAAAATAATTGACTTTCATACTTGTCTGCTATGTGTTCGATGGATCCCCTCTTCATGTCCAATTACCAATTACGCAAATGCTTGTCCTTATATGATTGATTAACAAGCATATGGTTACCTTTACATGATTGATTTTTGATGTCGGTCGGCTTTCCGTTCAATTTTTTTTTCTCAGCTCCTGTTTTTGACGATGGTTGTATACATTTTTGGTGTCGATCTGTTGATTTAGTATTTGGCCCTTTCATCTTCCGATTAATTGAACGGATTCATGATGTATGATTACTGCCATAATAAATTTGATGCTAGGGCTATATATTACATTCCTATTTCAGTAAAAATAAAATAAAAATGTTTCATGTATTTTCTGCTTCCCATCGGTACGTACGAATCATGTGTGTTTGGTTTGGAAATTTCTTTATGTTCTTTGGCCGAATACCTAATTTTTGTTGAACTGTGTGTTTGTCACTATCTATCTAGAATTAATGAATCATGTGCAACTATTTTCTTATTTGAGATTTGTACTACTCCCTCCGTCTCCAATATAAACGCGGAGAACTAAAATTCTTTAGTCCCTGTAGATAGTCATAACAACAATTCCAATATGATTTCTTTATTTTTATACCCTTATTAAAGAGCATGATGTTAACAAACTTAGTTAATGCTTTTAGTAATTTCCAAGAACAATTCCAGTTTTCAATATTTTAATGGGATAAAAATTCTTAATAAATTGAAATTTTCCATATTTCATAGATAAATGTATTGGAATTGATGAGGGTAAATCAGAGAACATTAGGAAAATTTATAAAATCCAAATTTTTTCTTATTTCTAAGAAAATTCCACTTTTCCGCCCATAAATAAGAGACGGAGGGAGTTCTATGGATATGTGTGACAGGTGATTAGACTGTCCGCAACAACACATGATCAATTTTTTTTTTTTTTTTTTGATTTCATGTCTTCTATGATCGAATGCTAAATTCTTTAATTGCTTGATCTATTATTTTGATGCAAGAATGAACTGTTTTGAAAATAAAAAGTTATTTTGTTTGATATGAAATTGATTCATCCTGCTTTGATATTTTACTGTCACATGCTTAAAGCGAATTGCTTTTGGTTATAAATGCTTTGTTGTTTGTTTATTTGGTTGCGTGTACTAATTTGCCTTATTCAAGTTATATATATATATATATATATATATATATATATATATATATATATATATATATATATATGCATATTTTATAATTTTTGAGTGGAAGATCTGATAAACATATTTGTCAGCTTCCAATCATCTTTTAGGGTTCAATTAAGAAATTTGGTTGCTAAAAATACTATTATATATTAATGTCTTTTATTAAGATCATTTAGTTAGATCTAACTCGACTCAAGTACTTGAGCACTGTTATTGTCTATTTAGCGAGAAAACCATTTCCTTGTGGAAATGGTCTTATATAAAACCTAGCGCCAATGATGATGTACCGTCTAAAAGCTGAAGACTGATGCTCCTATGTTTCTAAGGAAACAAATTGTCCTTAATTTACGCCTGAAGAACAACGAAATGCTTTGAAGAACATGAATGTCCAGTGAGATGTAATTCGCTGGTTAGACTGTTGGATTAGACTTTGTAGCTTCAACAAAGTTATGTCGTAGTTAAAAGCACATGAATCTAAACTTTTGTGGAAGGACTCGCAAAAAAAAAGTGATATGAGACAGATTTATTTTTCTACTTCATTCATATACTAACGAACCAGTATATGTTAAAATATGCAAGCAAGAGATCCACTATCTTTAATAAGCTATTCAACCTAAAGTAAGTGGTTGACATAGAAAGTGAGATTCTCTTGACCCGTTGAGATGCAAAAATTTCTCAAATGAAGCTAATTGTAAAAAATTGAAAAATATTAAGAACCCTGAAGTAATGAGGGCTAGGCGTACTGACTCATTGAAACATAAAAAAGGGACATATATATCATGAGACAAAGATGTACTTTTGTCTCTGATAGTGATAACACCGAGTATGAACCGAGCATGGGACTAGCTCACATCGAAAATGAAAGAGTTGGAACTGCGCGTAGTTATTGATGTTGGTACAAGCAATGTAATGCAGGTATCATAGTAGAAACCAATTTTCACATCAACTTTAATGGCAACAAGAACTTTGCCTGGCCAATTGACTATCTTATTCATTCGAACTAGATCCACTATCTTCACTTATGGAATGAAAACACGAGACATATATTCTCTAAAACACTTGAGATATATTTGGTGAAATGTATATCATTCCTTTGAAACGTAATATATTCACTCTAAAGTACTTGAGTTGAATCCCACTTTCGTTACGTAATAAGGCCACACCACTTATTAAAACTCTCAAGACCCAAATGTCTAACTGATAGTAGTTTTTCTTCCACTAATTTAAAGAATATACATTAGTTGTTGAACTAATTCCTTATAATGTGACTACGATGATTGGATCATTGAGTGAAGTACTGCTAAAAAAATGTTGCCAAGATGGAACAAAGACTAAAAGTCGCATAAGATCTGTATGTACTAAGGGTTAATCACACCTTGTTAAGTGCAAAGGGTGTTCATGCGTGAACTATTACCTACCTTTTAGGAAACTTACAGTGAGAATGAATTTGATTGCATCTATAAATCATTTTCTAATGAATGTGGAAGGAAGTATATTCTTAGAAAATTAATGTGTCAATCTAGTGAATTATAAATCACTGGAACTTGAATTACTGAATCCATATTAACCCCAATAATGAAGTGATTGGGATTGATTCATAAAAACTTTGACATAACCATAAGGCACATTGGTTGTGACACGATATTCCGTTTTGAAAGTACTAACACGGGAATCACTTCATTTGAGTGTTCAAGACAATGAACTAATAGAATGCGAAGTCACGGCATCTATCATAATCAGTGATTTCTAAAGTTACTAGATTTGCACTACCTCTCCTCATTATGCTTTAGAGTAAGAAAGCACGTCACTCATCTTACAAAGTCTCTCTTTAATAAAACATGATTGAGACCATCCAGTTTTACTTAGATGCAAATGGTAAATAACTCATTCTTCAAAGAAATAAAGTGTTGTTAGTGAACATATATCCATGCAGAACGTGGACCATTCAAGTGATTTATGGCTCTGGTGGATGATTCGACGCATTGAATCAGTCATTGCTCACAAAAAACGATGCGTTTAATTTTTGTAAAAATTCTAGAACTATTACACAATGCAAAGTGCAAAGGCTCACCACCCTTGTTAATGCTAGAGAATTTACATCAAAAGGACTTGATGAATATTGCCTGTTTAATAGGATCAATATAGAGCATTTTATACCCAATGGTGTCGCAAAGGATACCATCAAAGGTCACAGATGGTGTCTAGGAATAGGTTATGCATATCAACCTACCTTTTATTGCTTTGAGGTTATGCAATATTTCACGCCTCTTTGCTTAATTCATTTCAGAACCCAATACTGGTCAACCTTTTCTGCGTACCAGTTGGTAACTGGATTTAAGCCTGACATTCGTGTTCTTACGCATTTTTGGTTGCACTATATATGTGCCATTACGATTCCACATCGTACTATGATGGGTCTTCAAAACTGCTACGTAGTTATGTTGGAAATGTGTTCCCAACAATTATCCGCATTTTAAACCTTTTGGCAGGAGGTCTTTACCGCTATATTTGCGGGTTATCAGTTTAGTGAGACAGTCTTCACGTTGTTAGGGGGAGATAAGAAAAAGTATTTTCTAAGGGAACGACAAGAATTGTCGTGGTGTGTTCCCACCGTGTCTCCTATTAATTCTTGTACTCCAAAAATGTAAATATGAAGTTATAAAGAATATTCGATTTTCAGAATGTACATTGATGTTACTAAAGTGATGAGATCACACATACCGGCTGCAAACTTACCTGCAAGGTTACAAATCCTCAATAAGGGATATACACCATAGACTAAGATGATGCAACTACACTCAGTGGAAGTGTGGTTGAGGTCGTGGCTCCATAAAGGAAGTTGGAGAAACCACTTGGTTCGATCAATCCTCACCTAAAAAGGAAGTAGGTGAGTAAGGCATAACTTATTTATATCATCAGAAATCATCTCATAAGATTTCCTTTGAATATGTCCAAGAATCAAACTGGAGGACGCTCCGAAGTTTTAAATGATTCTATAGAACAATGAAATCCTGACGGATTATGAGAATGCATATGAGTCAATGAAAGGATCATGCATGTACAATGATGATATAATCTATAAATAGTTGCTCCAGAAGTAGAGTACAATGAGATCGAACCATGCTTTATTTTGATTAATTTCAAATAAATAACATATTTGGCTTACGCAATCCAGGTAGAACTTAGTTCTTTGACAAATATACGGGTATTTGGTATGGTAATGCAAACCAACCAAGTATAAATCCTGTGGGACATATGTGGTTATTTGTCACGAAGTGTAGTGAGAAGAATGAGATCTTAAAGTATAAATAATCACCTTGTGGCGCGAGGTTTCTCACAAACCCCTGGATCGCTTACTCTTTTGAATATCATAATTAATGTTTAGTTAATTAGTTTGCTCGGTAGTTTCCAAAGAATTTGAAACATGGTAGATGTGGTTATATCTCTGGAGATTTAGACTCGAAGATATTTGAAAAAGTGCATGATGACCTTTTGCTTCCCAAGTCGAATGACTCTAAATCACGGAGTGTGTTTGCAGTTACACTAGAACACTCACTTATTGGATAAACAAGTAAGGTTTTGTGCCATGCGTATTAAATAAGTTCCTGATTCAGAATTATAGTTATCTATGTCGACGGTATGTGTATGATAAGTACTCTTAACGGAACAAGAGATCTTGCAAGCTATTTCAAACCTGAATTTGAGATGAAAATCCTGGGAAATCTCGATCTTATCTATGTTCTGAACTAGAAGACCTAGCTTGTGGTATATTATTCCACCAGTTTGCATATGTTCACTGTCAACAATTTAACAAGGATATGCATCCTGCTAGCACTCCCATAATTAGTCGAGTTTCAAATGTACATAAATGACCAATTCGTCTAAAGGAAGATGGCGAAGTTGTGTCGGGAGATGAAATTACCTTATCTAAATATAATAGACGCGTTATTGTACTTAGCATAATGTGCTCGACCAAATATTACATCCTCAGTGAACTTGTTAGTTAGATGTAGCTCAGCGCCAACGCAACGTCATTGGAATGATATATTGAATGTAATCATGTACTTAAAAGTAACCATTGACATAAATTTGTTTTATCCCTGCAAAGACATAAAAAGGAATGCTAATGAAAGTGCAATCCAAAAGTTGTTGATTATGAAGGAACAATAATATCTTCTCCAACGAAAGTAATCAGGGGGATATGGTAGACTATTTTCTAAGTCATTACCAATATTCAGTTTCGAAAAATACATGACTAAAGGAACTGTCTGGAACAACTCTGAAAGTAATCAGGAGGAGATGCCAACATCAGGGGGAGGATCCAAGGATATGATGTCAACATATTATACTTCGAAATTGAAGCTGTGTTGTACTTTTTTGCCCTTCGATCGAGAATAGTTTTTTTCAAAGAGTTTTGTCACTCGACAAGGTTTTTTTAGCGAGACAACACTAAAAACGTCAAGTATATTGAACGTTGAAGACATAAAGATCGCGTTGATATTACTGAAAATATCTGAATCAAAGAAATGAAATACAATATTCTATTAAGCAACGTAACTTCCAGAATGAACAACAGGGTCTTAAAAATATTCAAGTCACCAAGTAAAGTGTGATAAACTCCCTTTTGACTGCATTAGAGTAATGAAAATTTTCTGACATCAGGGGGAGCATCTAATAATGTGTTGAACTATTTTATTTCACCGAGGTTACTTTTTCCCACAAGGTTTTGATACTCGGCAAGTTTTTTAATGAGACAACAACAAACACCGGGATGTAATTTCCCATCTAAGGTTATTGTATTTCGCACGAGGATTTTCTGCCTTAGGAGTTGTGAAGCAACTAGTCAAATTCAACGGAGCAAAGTGATCATCTGTAACAGATCACCTTTACTTGCATCTGTCACGTTGTACTCTTTTCCCTTCGTCAAGGTGTTATCCCACTGGGTTTTTATTTTTCAAGGTTTTAATGAGGCAACATATACGCATCCAAATATGTTCTAAGTTGAATTAATATTGTACTCTTTTTCTTTAGTTCAGGTTTTGCCCCTCTGGGTTTTATCGTGTTGCATGTGATGAACTACATGTAAAATACGAGACAACATGTGATGTAATACATGTGAATAGTTGTACCAAGGTTTTATCCTATTAGGTTTTTCCTTGTCAAAGTTTTAATGAGGCAATGAACTTCGACACAAGTCATCAAGGTGTAGATGGGGAAAAACGATTTGCTGGTTTTTACGGGATTGAGGAGACGACCGTGCGGAGGAGACTCCTTGAACCGAGCGAAATGTTTAAGTTCGAGAGATCAATCTGTAGGACTCTGGCCTAAACCAAGACAATGGTCGTTCCAGAGTCAATTCAGTCACAAGAGAGGATGGGCCGATATGTAGGAGGGAAGCTGAGGAATGTGTGAGATCAATGGTGATCGAGATTGTAGGTGTGTTATGTATTCTGCATAAGAAAGTTCTGAATGATTGAATTTTACTCAATTGAGAGCGATTGCTCAGACGATGAGTTCGTGTAGACGAAAGATTGTCTGTGTAAACTTGTTGAGAAATTCTTGTCCGTTTCAATCAGGATTCAGAGACTTTTTATATTGATAAATTGAAAACACCATGGTACCATGAAGTGTGACAGTTGCGGGAGTCAAAGAGTGGAGAAGTGGAAAATCGTGTTGAAACTAGTTGCTCATCGTGCGGAGACTTGGTTAACTTTCCACCCACTACTTTGATAACTCGTCCAACTGATTGCACGAATTGCTCACATTCTCATCGTGTGTATGAGCACACGTGTCGTAGACCGCCAGACCAAAACCCCCATGTGACACGATTGATGTCTCATGAATGTGGAGTCTGCAAGGCAGACATGTATTTAGTTAGTTAGTTGCTGACTTTATGGGACGATGAGTCCTTTTATTGCCGAGTTGAAAATAATTTGCAAATGTTCTGAGACTCATGAATTGAACATGTCTGTTGAGACGAAGATATAATTACGTTGATTGTTAAGGTGAGCAAATGTTGCTTGTTTGATAAACTGTTGAACATTAATAGTCAGTATTCATGGACTGAGCAAGTATTGCTCATACGATGACTTATTGAATATTGATAGTCGAACCAATATTCATGGACTGAGCAAATGTTGCTCATCTGAGCAAATATTGATAGTTGAACCAATATTCATGGACTGAGCAAATGTTGCTCATCTGAGCAAATATTGATAGTTGAACCAATATTCATGGTCTGGGAAAATATTGCTCGTATGAGCAAATGTTGCTTATATGAGCAAATGCTTCTCGCATGAGTTATTGAATATTGACAGTTGAGCCAATATTCATGATTTGAACAAATGTTGCTCGTTTAATGAATTGTTGACATCGTCGAATATTGATAGTTGAACCAATATTATTTTAATTGAGAAAATATTGCTCGTCGGAGCAAATATTGCTCGTTTGAGCAAACGTCAATTTAAGATGCTAACATCTGAGCTGAGCATAATTATTAAAGTGTTGATCATGGGATCAACATAAAATTATTAGTGTTGAATCTGCTCAAAATTATGTTTTGCAGAGCTTTGGATTCGAAACCCTAATTTTGATCAATTGCCGAATTGATGATAAATTGATGATTTATTGAAAACCATTCATGAAAATAAAGTAGGGAACGACTACAGGGGATGAAGAACCCACCATATAGCGCCCAGATGCTCAAGTGAGAAAAATACCAAAGTCTCTTGAAGATCAGTTGGTGAAAGGATGATTAAATGCTGGTTTAATCATTTTTCAAACAGTGCTCATGTGAGCGTCAAGTAGTAGAACCTGATAATGGAGAGATGAGGGACTGACCAAGGGATCATGAGACCGGAACTTGGTGGTCATGGGACCAGCTGATGGTCGTTTTAACAAACTCCCAGCTGTTTGAGAAGGGTTTGGACCCAATATGAGCAATTGAGAACATTAGGTCAAAATTATTAAAACACGTGGGACCGGCTATTTGCAAGCCTCAGGGCCAGCCTTGGTCGGTTAAGGAGACATGCCCGCGCTACCATAATGTTCGTGTCTCAGTCCTGAGAGTTTCGATATTTTCCGGTGCGCGTTTGAGCAACATTTTGAGAAAATATGAAGAAATCAGGGATTTTGCTGAAACCGTTAAACTTCATGAGATGAAGGAATAAAATTATAAAATAATGAAGAAATCATGAGGTGTGGGACCGGCTTGGCCAAGGCATGGGAGGCCGGCCAAGGAGCCGGTCCCAAGGCACTTTTTCCTAATTTATAATATTTTCATGATTTTAGGGAAATATCATAAAATCAAGAAGTTTGTTGAAACCAAGGAATCTGTTGAAATCAAGGAGTTTCCATGAGATGAGGGAAACATAAAAAATAATAATGATAAAATAAGGGGCGTGTGGGACCGGATAGGGCGTGGCCGGCCGGCTATGGCCCGGTCTCACGGGTTTTCCTAATTTTATATTATTTTTCATGAACTGAGTGAAATTTCATGAATCCAAGGAGTTTGCTGAAACTAGGGAATTTTCTTGAAGTGAATGAGTTTCCATAAGATGAGGAAACAAATATTATTAAAATAATAAGACATGGGCGTGTGGGACCTGCCACGGCTAGGGCATGGCCGGCCGACCAATGAGCCCGGGTCTCGTGCATTTTCTCCCTTATTTATAATATTTCATGAATTGAGGGAAATATCATGAAATCATGGAATTTTCATGGGATGAGGGAAATAATAAAATAATAAGGAGTCATGAGGTGTGGGATCGGCCACGGCTCGGACATGGCCGGTCGGCTAGTGGACCCGGTCCTGCGACACCTTTTCTAAATTTTATTATTTCTTTGATACGAGGAAACACCATGAGACTGGGGAGTTTCCTTGAGACGAAGAAGATTTGTTCAAATGAAGGGATTTTCATGAGATCAGGAAAAATAATAAAAAATATGATAAAATATAAAATTGGACGTGGGACTGGCCACAGCACGACCGGCCGGCCGGTGAGCCCGGTCCCCAGCGCCTTGATTATTATTTATTATTTTTTTCCTATTTTGTATAGGTTTATCGTTCCTTAATGTTTTGGAATGCTCGTTTGCGCATTCAGGTGCTCGTTCGTTCATTATTGCTGAGTACACTAACACCATTTTGGTCGGGGCTTACTTGATAGCTGCTCAGATGCCCGCACGTTGAATATTTATCACTAACCCATGGAATTCTGCTGGGAAGAACCACAAATTGAAGTGACTAAATATTACTAATAATCGTGGAATATTGTTGAATATTCAGTTAACGATTATAGATAATTAATTGACGACTCTATACTAGCAGGCATGTTGTCTAGGAGCCTTAATTATCTGAGAATTGAGAAACATGAGCTTGTTGAAACGTCATATTTCCTTTATATAGTCAGGGAAAACCTTGTTGTATCCTGAAGACGTTGTCGCTCTATACTAGCAGGCACGCTGTCTAGGAGCCGTCCAATCTTTCGATTCTATATAGAAATAATTACTGATATTGTTCAGTATTCATGAGATGTGACGTTGCCTTAGCTGGGAGACTACACATATATATATACTCTGAGAGACAGCCTTCTCAGTCAGAGATTTTATGGCATGAGCTTTCATGCTTCAACGAGAGATATGAGCCTCAATATTCATCTGATTGCTGGATCAGGAGCATGTATAATTATGGTTTTATGATTTCAACCCTTGTAGAAAATCAACCATCTACATTAAGTCCCCTTCTTAGTGAGGGACAGTCATGTTCCTCAGTCAACACTGAATGGTGATTTTCTACAGACAAAATAAGTAATTGAACTTAGTCGTAAGATAAGACGTTACCGGATTTTTGACTTAATGAGCAAACCATGGATTGAATGAAAACCCAGTGGCATAATAGAGCGTCATCCAACGAGTATAAATTGGTTTAAAACCGTTGGTTTGGTGATGGGACCTTGATCGACCTAGGATTCACGGGCCCGGCCCGAAAAGGAAATCCTTGTGAAATTAGGTTTTGGAAATAAAAATTGATATAAAATGGAATTAATCCTTTTTTTTATTTTCTTCCACGACCACCACCTTCATCTCTTCATCACCTTCACGCCATTAGGGAGGAGCAGAGAGATTTCTACCGGAGCAGTCGATCGTCGGCGCCTTCTGACCACCGTCCGGCCAACTTCCGGCCAACACCGACCGGTGATGTTTTTTTGTTTTTTTTGCTGATTTCATGAGTTGTTCATGCTTTGATCATATTAAAATTTTATACATGTGTATATATGAGTGTGAGTTTTTTTGAAAACCATTGTTTTATTAAACGTATGTTCGTTAGATCGTTAGTTCAAGAGACTAGCAACAATCCCTAGCTTGAGAGATATTTTTCTTTTGAAAATAGACCTGTGTCCAGTGATACAATTTTGTTTATGAGCTTTCATGGAAACCAAAACTTCATCTTAAAAGGTGTGAACTTTTCATAAATCGAAATAAACCTTCGTTACAAAGAAAGATGTTCGTACGAAGGAAAGAGATTTTTATTTTTTATTTTTTTTGTAAAACCGTGACCTGGTCACGAATTTATTTTTTTAATTTTTACGTGAATTTTTCTCACATGAAGTATATTTTTCATGAGAAATATATATGAATAGTTCTCGCATATATATATATAACATGCATATATATATTTGGGTTGACAAATAAAATATGATTTTGAGCAATCGATAAAGTAAACAATTATTTGTGATGAAATATTTTTTTCATGTAAATTTTCATAACCTGGTCGTGACTGTTCACATGATGAAAATTTATGTTCACGATTTTATGAAAACCTGAGTTTTGCTCGCTTTTGCAGATTCGAAGAAACGAGCAAGTTTTGAAGTGCTAACTCTTGCATTGCCATCACTATTGTTAGTGGAATTGTAAAAAGGTAAGAGTTAAGGATTACCATTTTGTAGATGTTGGCACGAGCACTTTTCCAATTACTTCATTCCGTCGATGTTTGCATCTTGTATGAATGGTAGACTGAAGTAAAATACCGTGTGCATGTTACAGCCACTTCGCAAGGATGTCTGATCCTCAATAAAATGGTTCCTTCAGGGAAGATGTACGCATAGATGATGACGCATCCAGGGATGATACATGCATGGATGAGACTTTCATTGGTGAAGAAGAAGAAGAAACTCCTGGGATCAAGAATGTTCCAAGCGTGGATGATGCATTTTTTGAGGTTCAACAGGAGACCGAAAAACGTCTTAAGTCCCCAGCATATCATCTTCTGATAAATCCCAGGAGTGTTACTCAAAATAAATTGGTGACTCCCAAGACGGTAATTCGATTTTGCCTTGAACGAGGAATTTTTCTTGCATCAATCATAGAGTTTAAACTTTCTCGACAACCTTTGGAGAAATTTTCTGGATGGGCGAGGCACATGCTGGGTTTTCCTCATGTCAGAGCTATGTTGAACCAGGCACAAGTAACAAGGGCCATTCAAGCATCTGGAGATTTGTTTATTTTTCATGATGCGCGAGGCATAGTGGCTCTTCTTGCTCGTTGGTGCATTCCAACACATACCTTCATACAGATGGGGAGAGTTTATTTTTACCTTAGAGGATGTGGCGGCTTTGTTGCATCTCCCAATCACAGGTAATCTTCCTGAAGGTCTTTCAACTGAAGATACAACAATTTCTAACATCTTGACAGCGGAAATGGAGCGGATCAACAAGGCATCTGGAAAATATTGTTATGCTTACTGTTTAACGCGTTGGTGGCCAAGAGATGAGGTTCTTGACTGTCCTGTTGACGGTACGTTGTCTATCGCTACTTTCTTATGCTTATGGCTGTCCAGAGATGTGTTCGAAGACAGTGGAACTTTGTTGAAACTATTTTTGATTCCCTTTGCTATCAAGATAACTCAAGGTGAAAAACTTCTGATAGGTAGTCTATTCTTGGGTTCTTTGTACTCTAATTTGGATTCTCTGATTATAGACTCCAGTGTATCAAATGGATTCATGAAGATCGAGTGCTATTCTAATACGATGTTTCTCCAAGCTTTGTTGTGGGAACATTTTAAGAACTATGCTCCTATTCCACGTACTATCCTACCAGCACCGAGTGCTGATTCCCGTCACGCCTTCTCTGAAAAAGATAATGCCAGGATTATGCGTTGGTCTACAAAGCAGCCTCTATTCAAGACACGTCTCATTGATGTTTTATACGATGAATCTGAGTTTAATTTTCGCCCATGGGTGTCAATTCCTTCTTGTATTTCCTAGTCGGCAACCTTCAATATTGGAGAAAGTAAAGTTTTATCATCTGGTGCATGCCCGAGTGACGACGAGAGATCTTTCATGCTGAGTTGCACTCCTGGTCACTTGATATCAAAAATATATGGAGAGCTTTCAGTGGAGGAATATAACATTGACAGGGCAGCTCGACAAATGGGTATGGATCAGTGTGTTCCGACTTTTCGAAGGAGAAAGCCATTGGTTGAGCAACTTAGGACCCATTTGGACCGCACACATGTGGAAGGAAGCGCTTACTGGTTTCCTTGCTCCGATAGGATTACTTATGTAACTCCATGTTATGTAGACTTCTGGGATCAGCAGCTTGAACGTCTACATAATTTTGCAACCACTGGTCAACCTCCGTGAAAAATGCTCCTTCTGCTGAGATGCTTTCCACTCGACCAAGATTGAAGTATCTTTCTGGTGATAAACGAAAGACATCCCCAGGATGTTCACAGGTATGAACCCTTTTCATAATCTTCATAAAATTATGATAATTATATTTTGATCATTGTATCAAAATTTTCCACAGGACGGTCGTAATGTAAGACCTCGAATCCGTGTAGACTTCTCAGAAACCGAAGCAGTTATTCATGTCGGAGAGGGCAGGGGCAAGAATTATAAGATGTTACCTAACACCATAAAATCCCCGATTGCTTCTTTGGTGAGTCATCAATATTCCTTTATTGTGACTTCTTCCTCCGTGTAATTAGGATCGTGAAACCAATATTTGTTATTCCGTTGTAGAACTTTGCGTCATCAAGTATTGACGGTCTTCGATTCTCTGCTGCTGGGCAGATGATTTCTGACTCAAGTGTTGAAAGAGAGGCCGAAGTAAGTATTTCTTCGCATAAAAAATGACAATGCTTCGTAGATAAAATACTGATTGTTGAAAAATATCCAGGAGGATGTCGCCGTGGAAGTGGAGAGCACTGGTGATGTTTGTTTGGAGGATAGCAACAAGGAAAACCCCCAGAACTCGAAACTGAATGAAAGTAATGGTGTCGTTGACGTTGATACAAGCAATTCTGGTTCTTTGAACACTCCAGAGCCCACCCAAGTAAGTATTTATCTTGTGTTTTATCCATGGAAGCATAAACTTGTTGATTTATGAATGTATGAACAAGAATCCATGTGCATATACGAAAACTTTGCCGAAATACGTCACCAGAAAATTCAGAACTCAGTCTTTCGGCGAAAACGCCATAAAATCTTCATCTGAAGTCATATTTTCAAAGTCTGCATATGCATCTTCAAGCCCGGAAAATTTCCAAGCTTTAGCAAATAATATTTTTAAGTTTTGAGCACGTTTAGAGGTCGAAATCAGCGAAACAGTAAACTTCCAGGAGACTTTCAGAACTTCTTCAGACTGCATGTTGTCCAATGTTTTGACCACATCTCCTTGTTCGTTCATCGGATTTTTATGAAATTTTGATATGTTGTAGAGGACATCCATACGAAGATAATGGTATATAAATAATACTTATATTACTTGTATATTTCTCCAAGTTCGTCGTCTTGTACATGGCAGAGTAAAATCTCTTCAGACGAGCTTGCCGTTAAAAAAAGTGTTTCATGACTTTTATGCTGTTTGTTCACGCCTTGAATGCATAATGATGAGTTTTGATGATGTTGGGATGCTTCTATGCTGTAGTTTATGATCTCATTTGGCTTCCATGTTTAGATTGCTCTAACCTCATGTAATCTTCATATTAGGTGCTAAATACCGAAGTTGAGGATACTGAAACCAATAAGGATAATTCAAGCAGCCCTGGAGTTATTGATGAAGAGACAACCGTCCCTTCACTTCAAGGCCATGATAGAGTTATCACTGAATTCATGGAAACTTCAATTGTTGCCACTCCAGTAATAGAAGAAACTAAGCCACAAGCAGAGGAGACTGAAGAAACTGTTGCCATGACCGTAGAAGTTGCTCCAGTAATTGAGAACCGCAGAGTGGTGCATGAATATCCAAGTGCAGGGGTTGATTTTGATCCTCCATTTGATGCATCACTCCCATATCATGAACTAGTTGGTGGATTCAGCGTTCCCATTGGATATGCAGGCTTGTATGAGAAAATATGGAAGAAGTTTGGTCACATCATTGTTAACAGGGATCCCGGACACGCTTATGCTTTAACAATGCAAGTAAGCGTCATCTTGCGTATTGTTAGTGATATATGTACCAGGTCCAGAAATACTGTGACTCCAGATGTACTCTTTGATTGGTAGTTCAACTTAGAGAATTCAGAAAGACTTGGCTTCAAAGTGAAGTGGCTTCGTAAGAAAATTAATTCTATTAAGGACTCATGTGAGAATAACATACCCTTTCCAAATAATTCTGTGATGGAGAAGTAGGAAAAGATCGCTAAGCTGACTGTGGCGCTGAACCTGGAGAAGGAGGCTTTGCAAATCTTGAAGGATGCAGAGGAGCAAAAGTCTTTCTTTGCTGACTTTCTTTGATTTCTTTTCATAATCTCTTGAACTTCTGAACTTCTGAGAGATGTGAGGTTTTATTTTGGTTTTGATATTGATTGGTTTTGGGTTGGTAGATGAGTGAGGATTTTCTTTTGGATTTGATAGAGATTTTCTTTAAGTAAAACGAACTGAATATTGATAAATTGCTGAATTCAAATACTGAATGCAAGTATTGCAAACGTTTTGGAGAAATTGAAATACAATGAAAGAAAATCATAAATGCCAAATCCCAGGTGTTATGAATGCTCAAATACCCAGTACTTCAAATACCCAATAATTTCAGACGTCAAATGCCTTAAGACAATTCTCGTGTATTACTGGCAGGGTCCTTCCATCCGTGTTGACCAACCTGTAGTATCCTCCAGTTATGGATTTAGCAACTACAAATGGCCCTTCCCAATTGGAGCTTCTTACAGAGTGAAGGTTGCGCTGAGTTGCTTTGAGAACCAGGTCTCCCTCGCAAAATTTGTTAGGCTTGGTTGTCCGCGCTTTGAATATCTTTTGCTGATTTGAAATTCCCCGTGTGGCGGGATTCCAAGGCTGTGGCACATATGGACACTCATGCAAAGGGGAGTATCTAGAGTACTGTCTGTCATGCTTAGCCATATCTTCATCGATGAACCTTTTGATAGAATTATCAATTTGAAGGCGCTCTGTGCTCAACCATTTGGTGTAATATTGTAGAGGTGAAGATATCCACTCGTATATTTTTGTGATTTCTAAGTTGTTAGTGGGAAGAAGCCCTCGAACTATAGCAACATAATTAAACATTGGTAGTATAGGCGCATGAAGAGGAATTATACTTTCCTGAGTACGAAACCTTTTGATAAAAGATTGTGCACTTTCTCCAGGTTTCTGTGTTAATTCCACCAAAGCTTTAACCTCATCCATGTGTTCGAATGACGGAACATCTTCTATTTCTTCTGACTCAGAGCTTTCTTCAATTAGAGTTACTTTTCCAGCGTGAATCCAAGGTCGTCCAAGAATCATGTCATATCCTAGATCTTATTGGATTATATAAAACTTGGCCTCAGTGGAAACTGAGTTTTCTCTGACCTTAAGGGTGATGTGGCCGTACGCATCTCTGAATGTCCCTTCGTGATCCCTGATTGACATGGGAGCATGAATAGATTCTTGTCGAGTGATGCCAGCAGCTCTGAGAGTTTTCAAAGGAATGATGTTGATGGAAGTACCAACATCAACGAATGCTCTTTTAAATTCATTTCCCTTGATGTACACTGTGGTGAGTAGTCCTCAGTTATACATTTCTTTGTCGTTGGTTGGAGGTTCAGGAGATACTTATGGAATCAGTAGACGCTTTCCAGATACTATATGGTTCAAATATATGAACATGTCTCCCCTTTGCGCTTTCGACAGATAAAGCAATTCACAGACATGCTCGATCAATGACTGAACTGCTTCTTTAACTGGTTGTTCAGAGATGGAGAAAGCCCTGACTGGGAGAGGATCTCTGTGCACTCCTTCGGTCCCCAAGTTGAGATCTCCTGATTCAACCTTTTCCCTGAATATGCGTTTCAAAACTCTTCAATCACTTGTGGGATGATTGACGAACCTATGGAAGCGACAGTAACGAGGACTTTCCATGTCTTCTTCAGTTGGTTATTTCTTGACATATGGAAACTTGATTGCACCATCTTGGATCCAAGCATCCAGGAGCTCGATCACTTCTTCAATGGAAAGGGAAAAGTCAGGTGCGTCTTGATCGGGACCCCCTGTGTGCTAGTCAGGGACTTGTGCATATTGCTTATCCTTTCTTTATGCCTTTGAAGGAGCGGAGGTATGCTTGCGCGGTGGTTCGACTTTACGTTTGCTCCCTTCTACGACAGTGTTTGTGGAAGGCTGGAGATTTTACTGCTTGTTGATCAGACGTCTGCTACCTCGAACGTCCCGTGGTTCCTCGGCCTTTGTAACTTTTGTTCTTTCCAGTAAAGCAGGTGCAGTAGTTTCCGATCTCTTCGACGCTTCATGAAGCTCTGAGAAAGGGTGGAAAGGAAGATTTTCCAATAAAGCTCTATAGACCGGGATCATGTCGTTGATACACAAGTCTACCAGTTATTGCTCCGTGACATTTGGATCGTGACAGTCCAGGGCCTGAACTCTGAGTTTGTTCACGTAGTCATTGGGATGTTCATTGTTCTTCTGAAACATTCTTCCAAGATCAGAGAGAGTAACTTGCTCTGACACAAAGAAGTATTTTCTGTAGAAAGCGTTAATCATTTCTCCTCAATTGTTGATAGTTCCTGGTGCAATGTTGTTGTACCAGGTGTATGCTCTGCCTTTCAAGGATTTTGAAAATTCTTTGAGGCGAACAACATGGTTATGTTCATGTTCACCCAAGGCTTCCAGGAACCGAGAAACATGTTCCTGAGCATTGAATGTTCCGTCATACAAAGTGAAGGTTGGAGAGGTATAACCTTTTGAAAGAGGAATCCTTTGTGTAGCAGCAGGGTACGTAGGTTGGTGACGATGGACATGTGATGTCTTGTCTTTTCCATGGTTCTACAATAGGCGTTCCAAATCTTCTCGAGTAATGAAATTTGATGATTCCTTCGCTGATGGATCGTCTGCAGCTTTGCGGACTTTGCTGTCGTCTACTGTATGAATTGGAACTACTTCCGGATCAACATCTGAGGATGCTTCCTTTTCTTTTCCTTTTCCTTGAGTCTTCTCTGACATCTTGTCAGTGAGAGTCTTGAGATAATTGAATAACTCCTTCGGTGTTGCAGCCATGTCAGTTTGATTCTTTGCAAGGGTCTCTTGCACCTTGATGAGATCAGCCGTGGTAGGTGGTGGATTCTCCCTGACTTCTTCAGGATGTCGGACGAACAAGGGATGACCTTCCATGTTAGCGTGAGGAGGAATAACGTTACCACCGTCAGTGTTAGAGGCCGGAATGGTTTCCGGGATATCCTCATTGTTATTGTTGCTAGTTCTAGCGTCGTTTGTGTTGGAACCTGTAAGTAACCCAGACCTAAGACCAGACATCTTTGCTAGAATGTGAGATTGCAACCGAGAGATTAATTTCCCACTGTGGTCGCTAATCTGTAGATGGGGAAAAACGATTTGCTGGTTTTTACGGGATTGAGGAGACGACCATGCGGAGGATACTCCTTGAACCGAGCGAAATGTTTAACCTCACACAGATGCACTGCAAGAAGGGAGTGCTTTAATTTCGAGAGATCAATCTGTAGGACTCCGGCTTAAACCAAGACAATGGACGTTCCAGAGTCAATTCGGTCACAAGAGAGGATGGGATGATCTGTAAGAGGGAAGCTGAGAAATGTGTGAGATCAATGGTAATCGAGATTGTAGGTGTCTTGTGTATTCTGCGTAAGAAAGTTCTGAATGATTGAATTTTACTCAGTTGAGAGCGATTGCTCAGACGATGAGTTCGTGTAGACGAAAGATTGTCTGTGGGAACTTGTTGAGAAATTCTTGTTCGTTTCAATCAGGATTCAGAGACTTTTTAAATTGCTAAATTGAAAACACCATGATCCCATGAAGTGTGACAGTTGCGGGAGTCAAAGAGTGGAGAAGTGGAAAATCGTGTTGAAACCAGTTGCTCATCATGCGGAGACTTGGTTAACTTTCCACCCACTACTTTGCTAACTCCTCCAACTGATTGCACGACTTGCTCACATTCTCATCGTGTGTATGAACACAGGTGCCGTAGACCGCCATACCAAAACCCTAGTTAATATCCCCCCATGTGACACGATTGATGTCTCGTGAATGTGGAGTCTGCAAGGCAGACGTGTATTTAGTTAGTCTGTTGCTGACTTTATGGGACGATGGGTCCTTTTATTGCTGAGTTGAACATAATTAACAAATGTTCTAAGACTCATGAATCGAACATGTCTGTTGAGACGAAGATATAATTACGTTGATTGTTAAGGTGAGAAAATATTGCTCGTTTGATAAACTGTTGAACATTAATACTCAGTATTCATGGACTGAGCAAGTATTTCTCATATGATGACTTATTGAATATTGATAGTCGAACCAATATTCATGGACTGAGCAAGTGTTGCTCATCTGAGCAAATATTGATAGTTGAACCAATATTCATGGACTGAGCAAATGTTGCTTATATGAGCAAATGCTGCTCGCATGAGTTATTGAATATTGACAGTTGAGCCAATATTCATGATTTGAACAAATATTGCTCGTATGATCAAATGTTGCTCGTTTAATTGTTTACATCGTCGAATATTGATAGTTGAACCAATATTCTTTAAATTGAGCAAATATTGCTCGTCTGAGCAAATATTGCTCGTTTGAGAAAACGTAAATTTAAGATGCTGACATCTGAGCCGAACATAATTATTAAAGTGTTGATCACGAGATCAACGTAAAATTATTAGTGTTTGAATCTGCTCAAAATTATGTTTTGCGGAGCTCTGGATTCGAAACCCTAATTTTGATCAATTGCCGAATTGATGATTTATTGAAAATCATTCATGAAAATGAAGTAGGTACCGGCTACAGGGGATGATGAACCGACCACATAGCGCCTAGATGCTAAAGTGAGCAAAATACAAAAGCCTCTTGAAGATCAGTTGGTGAAAGGATAATTAAATGCTGGTTTAATCATCTTTCAAATAGTGCTTGTGTGAGCGTCAGGTAGTAGAACCTGATTATGGAGAGATGAGGGACTGACCAAGGGATCATGAAACCGGCCCTTGCTGGTCATGGGACCAGCTGATGGTCGTTTTAACAAACTCCCAGCAGTTTGAGAAGGGTTTGGACCCAGTATGAGCAATTGAGCAAATTAGGTCAAAATTATTAAAACACGTGGGATCGGCTATTTGCAAGCCTCAGGGCCAGCCTTGGTCGGTCAAGAAGACATGCCCGCGTCACCATAATGTCCGTGTCTCAGTCCTGAGAGTTTCGATATTTTCCGGTGCGCGTTTGAGCAACATTTTGCGAAAATATGAAGAAATCAGGGATTTTGCTGAAACCGTGAAACTTCATGAGATGAAGGAATAAAATTATAAAAAAAATGAAGAAATCATGAGGTGTGGGACCGGCTAGGCCAAGGCATGGGCGGCCGGCCAAGGAGCCGGTCCCAAGGCACTTTTTCCTAATTTATAATATTTTCATGATTTTAGAGAAATATCATAAAATCAAGAAGTTTGTTGAAACCAAGGAGTTTCCATGAAATGGGGGAAACATAAAAAATAATAATGATAAAATAAGGGGCGTGTGGGACCGGCTAGGGCGTGACCGGCCGGCTATGGCCCGGTCCCACGGATTTCCCTAATTTTATATTATTTTTCATGAACTTGAGTGAAATTTCATGAATCCAAGGAGTTTGCTGAAACTAGGGAATTTTCTTGAAGTGAAGGAGTTTCCATAAGATGAGGAAATAAATATTATTAAAATAATAAGACATGGGCGTGTGGGACCGGCCACGGCTAGGGCATGGCCGGCCGACCAATGAGTCCGGGTCCCGTGCATTTTCTCCCTTATTTATAATATTTCATGAATTGAGGGAAATATCATGAAATCATGGAATTTTCATGGGATGAGGGAAATAATAAAATAATAAGGAGTCATGAGGTGTGGGATCGGCCACGGCTCGGACATGGCCGGTCGGCTAGTGGACCCGGTCCTGCGACACCTTTCCTAAATTTTATTATTTCTTTGATACGAGGAAACACCATGAGACTGGGGAGTTTCCTTGAGACGAAGAAGATTTGTTCAAATGAAGGGATTTTCATGAGATCAGGAAAAATAATAAAAAAATGATAAAATATAAAATTGGACGTGGGACTGGCCACAGCACGACCGGCCGGCCGGTGAGCCCGGTCCCCAGCGCCTTGATTATTATTTATTATTTTTTTCCTATTTTGTATAGGTTTATCATTCCTTAATGTTTTGGAATGCTCGTTTGCGCATTCAGGTGCTCGTTCGTTCATTATTGCTGAGTACACTAACACCATTTTGGTCGGGGCTTACTCAATAGCTGCTCAGATGCCCGCATGTTGAATATTTATCACTAACCCATGGAATTCTGCTGGGAAGAACCACAAATTGAAGTGACTAAATATTACTAAGAATCGTGGAATATTGTTGAATATTCAGTTAACGATTATAGATAATTAATTGACGGCTCTACACTAGCAGGCATGTTGTCTAGGAGCATTAATTATCTGAGAATTGAGAAACATGAGCTTGTTGAAACGTCATATTTCCTTTATATAGTCAGGGAAAACCTTGTTGTATCCTGAAGACGTTGTCGCTCTATACTAGCAGGCACGCTGTCTAGGAGCCGTCCAATCTTTCGATTCTATATAGAAATAATTACTGATATTTCTCGGTATTCATGAGATGTGCCATTGCCTCAGCTGGGAGACTACACATCTACATATACTCTGAGAGACAGCCTTCTCAGTCAGAGATTTTATGGCATGAGCTTTCATGCTTCAACGAGAGACATGAGCCTCAATACTCATCTGATTGCCGGATCAGGAGCATGTATAATTATGGTTTTACAATTTTAACCCTTCTCGAAAATCCACCATCTACACAAGGAGAACGAAATTTGAAGAACTATATGTGAAGCACTATGTATAAATTTTTATTTTATTATTGAACCGCACAAGGGGGAGTGTTACAGTGCCTACGACCCATGGATGTACGGTCCAACTAAATCCCCTTTGCTTAGCCCTTCCCTTATGGGGTTTTTGTGTAACAATTGGACTCAAATGTTGGTTGCAAGACTGATAGCTTACCAATTACTTATCTCTGACTACCATTAGGTGTTAAATTCAAGTTAAAGCCTATTTGGGACCCAATTCTTAAAACATTTGATCGAAGGCTCACTCCTTAGAAACGAAGATTAGTATTTTTTTTTTTGGGTAAGTTAAGTGCATTCAAAAAACTAACTTGGGGAGTTAGTAACCCGTACATCAATTTGAGTAGAGCAATCGAAAGTTGGGCTAATAATTTCAAACCTAACATTTGATTTATCTACTTCTAAAGCATAATTAATATAAGCATAATTAATATAAGAAGGGGGTTCATTCCTCCAGTTGAGGATATTTCTAAAGGATTTGGCTTCCTTAGCCATTACATCAGCTATATTATTTGTTGTTCTTGGTAAAAAATAAAAACCTAAAAAGTTTTGACAAAGATTGAATTCTCTTTTTATTTCATCCATTATAGTCTGGTTCTGCCATGCTATTTGAGACTCATTCCCATTCAGATAATCGAAAAGGTTCTTGCAATCACCTTCCACAGTAAAATTGAACAATCCTCTTTCTACAGCCCATTTAGCTCCCTGCAACAGTCCTAAGGATTCCGCTTCTTCAGAGGTAGTAGCTATGAATGGTCCTGCTCTGCCTTGTTCAAAGTCTCCTGCATCATTCCTAAGAATTAAAGAGAAACCTGCAGGTGTATCCATAGAAATCCAAGCATCATCTATATTGTGTTTCAGCTGTTATTTCCTAGGAGGAGTCCATTTATGGGTTGCATGCTTATCAATTGGTAGTTTCCTAATTGGGATGTTATCCTTATACCATAATTCTAAAAATATTTTTATTTCTAAACCTACTTGAGAACTAGTTTGTTGTTTGTTTTCAAAAACTCTATTACATCTTTCCTTCCATATGAACCATGCTTTTGTCAAGATTATCTCTATGGGTATAGATGAATTTGTTTTCCCTATACATTCCTTACGTCCAAAAAGGTTATGGAATTGTCAAATTTAAGCTCTACTGGAGATGGCTCTGTATCCCAAACAGACTTGGCAAAGGGGCAAAAAAGCAAGAGATGTTATATGGATTCTGCAACATTGCAGCCAAAAGAGCAGTTAGGATGAATATCCTCCATAAATTTAGACAGTTTCAGATTTGTAGAAATGGCATTATGTAAACACTTGCAAGCAAATTTTTTTATTCTTTCAGACATATTTAGATTCCATAAATTGTTCCAGAAGGGATCTGGCTGTCCTAAGTTGTAATGATTCACAGTTCTTTCAGTAAGTTTGTTATACATGGACATCACAGTGAAAACACCAGATTTTGTAAGAAGCCATCTAAGAGTATCTGTTTTATCTCTAGCTATTCTAGTATTGATTATTGTCCTAGCAACGTGTTCAGGAAATATTTCAAAGATTAAGGTTGAGTTCCACTTCTGAGTGATTGGATCAATCAGATCCTTCACAAGTGTTAAGTGAGTGTTAGTAGTTGTCCTAAAACTACTAAGGTTATTTTCCATTTTGGGTATTCATATATCATCCAAAATATTGGTACTGTTACCATCACCCATTTCCCATATGCTATTTTGTTCTACAAGTTGTATACCCTTACTTATGCATTTCCATATCCAAGAGCTAGTTGTTGGGGTTTTAGCCTTGAAAACAGAAGAGTTTCTGAAGTATCTAGCTTTAATTGAGACACCCATAAGGCTTTTGGCCTAGTTAATAATCTCCAGGCTAATTTGGTTATCATTGCTAAATTAAATTTTTGAGCATTTCTGAATCCTAACCCTCCTTTATTTTTAGGTTTGCAGAGACAAGAATAGGATTTAGGGTAGTAACCCTTATAATCATTTTCCTTTCCCCACCAAAAATCTCTTTGCAGAGCATCTATTTTGTTTCTGATTTTCTTTGGTAAAATGAAACAACTCATTTGATAGTTGGCCATACTTGCCAAAGTTGCTTTATTAAGTACTAGTTTACTAGTATGTGCTAGGATTTTGCCCATCCAACCTTGTATTTTGTGTTCCATCTTTTCCACTAGTCCTTCAAAAAGTTTTATTTTGGCCTTGCTAATGAAAAGGGGAGTTCCTAGATAAGAGTCTAGAGGATTTTTTTTTTTTTTTTTTAGTAATTTGCTAATCATTCTCTGATCCTTTGGTTGAACTTTTTTAATAAAGAATACTCATGATTTATCAAAGTTTATTAATTGACCTGAAGCTTTACCAAAAGATTCAATTAGAGAAAGAATATTATGACACTCTCTAAGACCAGCTCTAATGAAAAGGAGGCAATCATCAGCAAAAAAAAGGTGGGAAATGGGACTGTTCTTAGGGGTGATTTTGATACCATTGATTAACCTTTCTTTACTCCCTTGGGATACTATTTAGCAAAACTGCTATGGAAGAAGTTGATATACATTGATGAATGAGTTTACATAAACTGTTGTCAAACCCAAATGCTTTCATTGCAATGATCAAGAACTCCCAATCTACTCTATCAAATGCCTTGGACATATCAATCTTGATTCCCATTCATGCATGTTTCACTTTCTTTTTCTTAAAGGAGTTAGTCATCTCTTGAGCAATAACGATATTGTCAGAGATTTGCCTTTTAGAGAGGAAAGCATCTTGGAAAGGGGAGATCATAGAGTTGAGTAAAGGTTCCATCCTGTTTGTTAAAAATTTTGCTATGATTTTATATATTGTGTTACAAATACCAATTGGTCGAAAACCTCTAGGATCTTTAGGATGTCTACTCTTAGAGATAAAAAAAAAAAAGTTTTATTGAACTCAGGATGTAGCTCACCTAATTCAAAGAAATGTTGAATGGTAGAAACTACTTGTTCTCCTGTTGTTTCCCAGTTTTGTTTAAAGAAACTAGCTGGGAAGCCATCTGGTCCTGGTGATTTGTTTGGCTTAAGTTTTTTAATGACTAGCCAAATTTCCTCAGCAGAAGGGACAGAGTTTAAGATCGTGTTCTCTTCAGAAGAGATGCAAGGTTGGATATTCCGAAAAAGCAAAGGATAAGGAGAGGGAGGAGGAGAATAGGCTGAGAAGAGTTTCGAGAAGTAGTCTGACAGAGTTTCTTGAATTTCAGTCCTTTTGAAAGTTATTTCATTATCACTCCTCTTAAGACATTCTATGTTATTCCATTTTCCTTATTTTCATTGTCTTAGTATGAAAGAATTTAGTTTTTTTTTCTCCTAGTTGAACAAGGTTATCTCTAGATTGTTGTTTTGCTATGGCTTCTTGGGTAGCATAGAGGTTTTCTAACTGTGAGATCTTGTCTTTAATTTTATTCTCTTATTTATACACAAAATTGAAATTATTCAGGTTATCAATCTGAGACAATATTATTTTGATTTGTATCAAAAGGAGGAAGATTAAGTTTCGTGAAGGAAGTTCTCCTGGGACTTCCACTATATTAGTTATCCCTTTTGCAGGCGCTTAATAGCATCCTCGGGAGCTTCAAAGGAAAATTAGGAACTTACTATAGAACAAGTCTGTCGGTTCGAAGTATACACTTAGTTGATTGGTCACGGACTCACGGGTCCTTAAACCATTTGATCATGGAGGTTTAGATATAAAGAATCTTGCGTTTCTTTCCAAGTGGATTTGGCGATTCACTAGAGAAAAAGATAGTTTATGGGTGCATTTTATTGTGGCTAAATTCAATCTAGTTCCGACAAGATTACTGGAGCAACCAATGAACCTATCTTATGGTTCTAGTTGTTGGATTGTTATGTTTAAACTCTCGAATGTATGTTACAAGAATTTTGACGTTAACATCGGTGATGAAGTTGTTCATTCTGGTTCGACGTCTAGTGTGGTAATGTTAGTTTTGCCAGATATTTCCCTTTGCTAGTGAGAATTGCAGTCAATAAAGATGGCTAATTTCAAGATCATATAATGTTAAAGCATAGCTCGGTCGAACCCACCAAGCGTTGGTATGTCAAGCTTGGCTGTCATATTTTAGTATCAAAACTCATATAGAGTCGCTTGATTAATTACTAAAGTCAACTTCGTTTAGGTTAGACTATAAAGTCTAGGAATGTTGATACTTACAAGTATTACTCTGAAGACCTGAATAATGTGAAGAACTAGTAATATTGACTTGACTTGTTTCCATTCCTAACGTATCTTTCAAGTCGTTTTATATTGAAAACATAACATGCGAACCTAAATTTATAATATTATAGTGATTAGACTTGGTCATAGCATTATGATCAAAGTATCAAGGAATTATATTGAATTACGAAGTATAACGCTTATCTTTTGAACTTCGTAAATACGACATCAACATAATCTATGTATATAGTTATTTGATTATGTGTGAGATATATGTGTGATTTCATCCTAGAAAACTATGTATTATTACATTGGTTTAGGAAGTAGATTTATGAACTTGTTTCATAATCGAAATGGAAATCATAAGTGTATTGGTCCGGTTTTTCATTGAATAATATTTGGATGGCCAATGCAAGATGACAAGGTATAATCAATCTTAACTTATGTTGAGAATCAAGGTAGAACCGGTCATAGCCTATATTATGTGGTAAGGTATAACCGATCCTAACTAGTTTTGGAAAGCATGGTATAACCGGTCATAACCTATATATAATGGCATGGTACAACCGATCCTAATTAGTCTTTGAAAGCATGGTATAACCGTTCATAACCTATATTGGGAGTCATGGTATAGACGATCTATCTTAGTTTGGGATTCATGCTATAACCGTTCCCAAGAGCAAAACCGAGTTTCCAATATTCACATATTTCTCTATGTTTTGTGTAATTTTGGAATTAGGGTTTCCTAAGATAGGAAACTTCTAGATGTCGACATTATTTGAACATGTACATAACTCTTATCATTAATTGTTCAAAGATATTCCTTGATGCTCAAGGTGATCCCAAACCGAAATATTAAAAAAGTATTTTATCATGATTTTCGATTATATATGTTTTCATTACCAGCAATTAAAGCATATTCTCTAGAAAAAGGATTATTAGTTAATGTGCTACACTAATAATAAAAAAAGTTCTAAGAGAGATTTCAGAAACATCGTTTGACATTAATTGGAATTTCCTTGGTATTGTTATTCATTGCATCTCTTGTGAACAACCAATATGTGTGATTAGTATAACCGCTCGTGACTTGTTTGTGTTCTTGGTAAAACTATTCACAAAGGCCTGACTTTTGTGTTGATATGACTTTTATTAGTGAAACCGATCTTAAGTAATCACTTGAGATGGCATGATTGATTTTGTGTTACTGTTAAGACCGAATCTGGGTAAAGGGGAACCGATCCTAGTAAGAGGTGCAACTTATCACAAAGGGGAATCGATCCTTGTATAATGTGCAACATGTTTTAGCAGAAAGGGGAACCGATCCTATGGACATATGCAACACGTTTTTAGGCAAATGAGAACTGATCCTATGGACATGTGCAACACATTCAAGTTAGATACCATATATATGTGGGGAACCGATCCTAGTACCTAGTCAACCGAATTGTTGGAAATCTAGTGTGACTATGCACAATACTCACATGGAGGTAGAACCGAAACTTTTATTAATAGAACCGTTAAACCCATGATTTGTGATTGAGTGTTCTTGATCAATCACATAGCTCTTGAAAGTCAGATGAACCAATTCTAAACTTGTTCAGAAGTGTGGAAAATCGGTTTCAAGTTTGTAAGTATGAAAGAGGATTTACAAAGTAAGGACTTCGACATACTTTGAACATGTGCAGTAACACTAATATTTAATTGTTCAGAGTTATTCCTTAATATCTAAAGGAAGAAAATCCCAGGATCGAAACATAAATAAGTTAAGAATTTTTTTTTTTAAGGTTTTTAATTTTATTTTAGGAAAATGAGAATTAGTAATGTGCATTTACTAGTTGAAGATTTTCCAAAGAGATTTTCGGTCAATATTTTGGACTGAGCATTTCCAGGAATTATGGAAACCGAATTTGGAATATATTGCATATCTTGAGAATATTTTCGGTTTTGGAAATTCCTTGGTGTCAAAACTTCCTTGTCTATAAATACTTGAAGTTTGCATTTCTAGAAAACTAATCCTTCGTGACAGCAAACTTCCTCGGTTGTGTTGTTACTGGTGAAACCGCCTATTCGGAGAGGAGAGTAACCTAATTAGGGGAAATCTCTTACGACTGCTCAGTTTAAAGTCTTCTTTAGGATTGAGAAGATCTATTAGTACCGTTGGTGGGAAAATAGATAATTGCGGTTTATCTTGTATTTTCGATTGATTTGATTGACTAACGGTGGTTGAACTTTGATTGCACCTAGTTTGTTTATGCTTGAGAATATTCTCTTCTGATATAAGATTCACTCAAACTAGATCGAAGTTTCGACATGGATCTTTAGACTGTTTGTAGATATAAAGACGTCTTGTGATAATCTATTGTTAACAGACTCCGTTATGTGCATTATTGATCACAAGAGATTCAAGTTGTTGTGTGCAGGCGTTTATTGAAGATCTAAGAAGATTTGAAGACAAAGAAGATATTGAAGATTTCTGATTTAGGGTTCATAATCTTTGGTGTGCACAATTCTTGTTTCGGTATAGAGGATCTAACTATAATAGGTTTATCCTTGTGGTAGATTAGATTGATTAGTTGTGTAGATCGGCATCAATAAAATTCTTTGTCATTAAAATTATTGATTGCAAAATCTTAACAATTACCTTTGGTAGTGATCATAAAATAGATCTAAGAACCTGACGAAGGAGTTTATTGAGATAAACAGAAGATCCTTTGTCGAACTCACATAACTTGGTTGAAAATAGTTTCTACCAAACAAATTTGTTGCTCCTTTACTGTTTGGAATACAAACCAAAGGAATTGTTCCAAGTACGTGACTTATTCATAAGTTGGAGGCGTGGGAATACAGACGAAACTAGGTGAACTATAGGTTTAGTTGCTTGGTCTCAACTATACGAAGTTGGTTTGATTTTATATAGCGGCTTAATCCTGAGAGTATTTAATTCTGGACAAGGTCCCGGGGTTTTTCTGCATTTGCGGTTTCCTCGTTAACAAAATCTTGCTGTGTCTTTTACTTTTCTATTTCCGTAATTATAATTGTTTTTATTATAATTAGAAGTAAAATACACAAACGTTAATTCCTATTTTACTTGATAGTAATCCTATTGTGTTTGGTTAAGTCCGAACCTCTTATCAATTAAACATATTTCGTTATTGTATTGTCTCGATCTCGTATCCATAGACGATCACACGAAGTATGAAACGGTTAGTTGTATTCTCTCGACTCAGTCCATAGACAGTCACTTTCGGAGAAAGGACTTATAGGTAGGAAAAGTTTTAGCTTGAGATATATTTGGGTACCCTCGCCTTTTCAGTAATTGCAACTAAGGTATCTCTCCTAAGCACTAACTGTCTGATTAAGGCACAACTAGTTAAAAGATCAATAACAATCAGTGAAGCATGAGTTGCAGCACATTCAACATAGAAGTATTCTAACTACAATGGATGCATGACATACATTGTGAAGGTAAAATGATGAAGAACTCAGATTATATCTATCCTAAACAATAAAGCATAACAAGAACAATATCAGAACATGAATCAAACTTAGCAATAGATTAATGGTTTCATCGAAACCATAGTTATTAAATTAGAACATGATGAAAATACTGAAAACAAACATAAACTACAGCTTGGTGCACTGGCTAATCCGGGCATGAATTTCTCTCTACAATCTCCTCCCTATTTATACACAAATTTATCCTTAATCACTAGAATTCGATAATTAGAGAATATCCACTTACTCAAGACACGTTTTCTGACAAACCCCTTCTGCAATTCAGACTTGAAACTCTTGATTTGATGTTTGCTTTAGCTATTGAAGATAACCCTAACTTTATATCTCTCAATCATAGTTCTAGGGTTACTGTTTTGGAGAAGAAGTTATGATAGATATAGATAGAGACTAGGAGGTTGATTGATGGCTCTTGAGAAGGTGGTTGTGATCGGAGATTCGTCGGGGATGGAAGTGATTGATGGAGGTGAAATGGAAGCTCTGCAGGGTTTGGAGAGAAGAAGAAAACACAATAAAGGTGTGTTTGGTTTCTGCTCGTACAAGGGGAGGAGATAGGAAGATAGGATGTTAGGAAGGTGTAGCAAACTCTGATATACCATGTGGAGATGATTTGGATGCTCAACTGCTAAATCAAATCTAATGTCTCAGGATGGAGACGGGTTTGGGTTCGAGATCTTGGGTTTTATCACTTTGAAAATCTTCTTTTATGCCCAAACCTTCTTCAAAGCTAGTATCTCAAGCCCAATTCTAGTTTTGAGGCGTGTAAGCAACATTCTTCACTTGCGGATGACGTGTAAACAATATTCTTCACTGCCTTCTAGCGGGAGTCTTTATTGTCTCTCTTTCATCGCCACAAATTCTCTGCTCTTTTGGCTTCTCTATTCATCCAAGCTTTATTCAGTACCTAAAAACACAAAATTAATTAGTACAAGTATTTATTCTTGAAACAATGGAAATATTCTTCACTGCGTCTGAGGAATCATTAGATAGTTTGGTTAGAAATGACGCTAGTAGTAGCTTAGGTAGTTTCATTTTTTATCGTTTAGGCATTGCAATTCAAAGGGGGGTTGGGCCCCAGCTTGTCGCTAGGTTACCAGCCAAAAGCTTTGTGTAATATTTTTATAAAAATATAGAATTTGGGATAATATATGATTTGAAAGCGCAAAATATGAGATAATTTCCAATAAAAAGGTGTATAAATATGTAATATTTGGCACTCATCATAGATCTTGAATCATTAGATTTGTGATAGTCAATCCTCAAACAAACTTGAGACGCCTTATATCAGAAAAGAAGTACCATAAAATAAACCAAAGGACTATAAAATAAACAAGTTTGAGCTATCAATCATAATTATACCATTAGCCAATAAAATCAATTAATCGAAAAATTAAGTAACAATACGATTTAATTGTCACCAACGATACTACGAAATGCTTCTTGATCCCAAACAAGGCCTTAAACGAAAGCAACAAGATATTTCACCTATTTTTATTACACCCCTCTATCAATATATTTTTTGGATTTAACAAATACCAACTATACTCCAACTCATAAATCGAAATCATTCATAATTGCCAACTGATATTAGCTGGCATACTTTCATATACTTTACTAATAGTAACTAGAGATATGCAAACCTCTGAGTTATGGTAAGCATATGTTTTTTAATATCTAAAAGATATTGAAATTTCGGTTTCAGGATCACCTTGAGTATCAAAGGAAAATACTTGAACATTATGATATATATGGGTTTAGCGCATCTTCAAATCACTATGCTGACGTCTTATGAACACTCCAAGTTCGATCCGTGTACATATCGATGTTTGCAGAAGCTGAAATGACGATGATACTGAGTACACCATAATTTTTTTACTATCAACTACACAGACACGCCTTGTGTAATCTAACAGAAACAATAACTGCCAAAAAATTGCTTCAACAAGATGTTAGGTTGGCATATAGTACTCCCTCTGTTTTAACATTTTTTTCCGCGCTAACAAAGTCAAATATAAAAGATACTGTGGGATTTCCTAGACCATCCTTATTTATCTAACATATATGTTTCTATTACAAAATTAGTCCAAAGAAATTATCTTAAAAAATAACGTCCGGCGATTTCCTTTTCGATTCACAAAACAAGTTCATGAATTTACTTCCTTAAAACACATGTAAAATATTGTTTTCCTAGGATGAAATCCTCACCTCATACCCAACATAATCACAGTAGCATTTAAAAGATTATGTCAATATCTTATCTACAAAGTTTAATAGTTAAGCAATAAACCTCGTATTGTATTCCTTAATACTATGTCTAACTAGAGTGTTCATGCTTCGCAGTTTTGTTTTCAATATGCACGACTTGAAAGATACGTTAGAGAATGGAACAGTTCAAGTCAAATATCACTAACCTCAAGTGGAAGGATGATGTTGTCGTTGTAGCTTCTTACTTCTTCACTTCTTCAAGTCTTCGCAATACTTATAATGTCTCATATCCTAATACTTTCAAGCTAACCTATACGAAGTTGACTCTAGTCCATAATCAAGCGACTCTTTAGATGAGTTTTGATTCACTAAAATATGACAACCAAACTTGACATACCAACGCTTGGTGGGTTCAACCGAGCTATGCTCTAACAATTATAATATCTTTCTTAGGAATGGTTTAATCATCTAAGTGATGAAATTGATCTGTGATTAGTTGTACTATAAGAAGACAACTAATACTATGGAATAGTTAGTTGCCTTAGCTTACATTAAGCCATCCATTTGAGACTACCCTGGATAAACGACAGACTAGCATCTTGACCGGTGTCCATTAGGGACACGAACATTATTGAGACTGAATTGAGTTAGTATAGGTTAATAGGTGGATTCGACTGCCCTGGTGCCCTTTAATTTGCATTCTTGCTTTACATTCTGTTTCATTGCTTTAGTTACTACCAACCATCTAGCCGTATCGGCAAACAAAACCCCCCTTTTGGTTACTTATTGCTCTAAGTCAGTTGTAGTGAGACCGTAGCTCCAACTCTACACCCACCTTGTCCCTATGGATCGACTTGTGCTTTCCCTGTGTTGCATGTCAACACTGTGCACTTGCAGTTATCATTGTAGGTATTGTTTATAAGCCTACCAAGTTTTTGGCGCCGCTGCCAGGGACTCTATAATGGTGTGACTGAAGTTTTCTATAGTTACTTTACTGATTTTCAGCTTAGCCTTGTATATATGTGTCTGGAATTATTTTTTTTAGTCATTACTGAAGTAACTTAGTTGTTAACCATCTTTCTATATAAACTGCATTTCAATCTTGCATTGTTTGCTGTAAATTTTTTTTTTTTTTTTTTGTAACTTTTTCATTATATTTTCAGTGCATCTTGTTTCAGTTGGGATACTTGCTTCTCTACCTGTTAGAGCATAGCTCGGTTGAACCCACCAAGCGTTGGTATATCAAGTTTGGTTGTCATATTTTAGTGAACCAAAACTCATTTAAAGAGTTGATTGATTATGTATTAGAGTCAACTTCGTATAGGTTAGCTTGAAAGTATTAGGATATGAGACATTACAAGTATTGCGAAGACTTGAAGAAGTGAAGAAGAAAGGAGCTACAACGACAACATCATCCTTCCACTTGAGGTTAGTGATATTTTACATGAAATGTTTCATTCCCTAACGTATCTTTCAAGTCGTGCATATTGAAAACATAACTGCGAAGCATGAATGATTACACTCTAGTTAGACGTAGTATTAAGGAATATAATTCGAAGTATAACGGTTATCTTTTGAACTTCGTATATAAGACATCGACATAATTGTTTAAATGCTATTGTGATTATGTGTGGGTATGAGGTGAAGATTTCATCCTAGGAAACAATATTTTACATTAATTTAAAGAAAGTAAATTCATGAACTTGTTTCGTGAATCGAAACGGAAATCACTAGGCTTATTGGTATTGTTATTCATTGCATATCTTTTGAACTACCAATATGTGTGATTAGTATAACCGCTCATGACTTGTTTATGTTCTTGGTAAAACTATTCACAAGGCCTGACTTTTGTATTGGTATGACTTTTATTAGTGAAACCGATCTTAAGTAACCACCTGAGATGGTATGATCGATTTAGTGTTATTGGTATGACCAACTCTAGGAAAAGGGGAACCGATCCAATGAAGAGGTGCAACCTATCATAAAAGGGAGGTGCAACACGTTTTTAGTAGATGGGGGAACCGATACTATGAACATGTGCAACAAGTTTTTAGTGAAAGAGGAACCGATCCTATGGACATGTACAACAAATACAATTAGTTACCATAAGTATGCGGGGAACCGATCCTAATATCCAGTTAACCGAATTTTCGGAAAGCTGGTGTGACTATGCACAGTACTCACATGGAGGTATAACCAAAACTAGTTTTGGTAGAACCGTGAAACCCATGATTTGTGACTGAGTGTTCTTAATCAATCACATAGTTGTTGAAAGTCAGATGAACCAATTCTAAACTCGTTTGGAAGTTTGGCATATCGGTTTCAAGATTGTAAGTATGAAAGAGGACTTACAAAGTAATGATGTCGATATACTTTGAACATGTGCAGTAACGTTTATCTTTTATTGTTCAAAGATATTCCTTAATAGCTAAAGAAAAAATCCTGGATCGAAAAATAAGTTGAGAATCTTTTAATTAAGGTTTTTAATTTTATTTTTGGAAAATGAAAATTGGTAATGCGCATTTACTAATTGGAGATTTTCTAAGAGATTTCAGTCAATGTTTGGACAAAGCATTTCCAGGAATTATGGAAACCGAATCTGGAATATATTGCATATCTTGAGAATATTTTCGGTTTTGGAAATTCCTTTGTGTCCAAACTTCCTTCGTCTATAAATACCAAAGTTTTTATTTCTAGCAAACTAATCTTCAGAGCCATCAAAGCTACCTAGTTGTGTTGTTACTGGTGGAGCCGCCTATTCGGATAGGAAAGTAACCTAATTAGGCGAAATCTCTTACGGCCGCTCAGTTTAAAGACTTCTTTGGGATTGAGAATCTCTATTAGTACCGTTGGTGGAAAACTAGGTAATTGCGGTTTATTATTAGTTTTCGGTTGATTTGATTGACTAACGGTTGTTGGACTTTGATTGCACCTAGTTTGTTTATGCTTGAGAATCTTCTCTTCTGATATAAGATTCACTCAAACTAGATCGAAGTATCGACGGGATCTTTAGAACTGTTTGTAGATCTAAAGACATCTTGTGATAATCCGTTGTTAACAGACTCCATTTTATGTGTGATTGATCACAAGAGATTCAAGTTGATTGTATGCAGGTGTTTATTGAATATCTAAGAAGATTTGAAGACAAAGAAGACTTTGAAGATTTCTGATTTGGGTTCATAATCTTTGGTGTGCACAATACTTGTTTCGATTAAGGAGAATTCAACTATAATCAGTTTATCCTTGTGGTAGATTGGATGATTAGTTGAGTATATCGGCATCAATATGTTTCTTTGTGATTTAAAGTATTGATTGCAAAATCTAGACGGTTACTTTGGTAATTTTTAGTAGATAGATCTAAGGACGTGACAAAGGAGTTTATTGGGATAAACTGGAGAGCCTTTTGTCGAACTCATATCACTTGGTTGAAAAGAGTTGCTACCAAACAGATTTGTTGTTCCTTTACTGTTTGGAATACGAACCAAAGGAATTGTTCCAAGTACGTGACTTATTACAAGTTGGAGGCCCGGGAATCCAGACGGAACTAGGTGAACTATAGTTTAGTTGCTAGGTCTTAACTATACGAAGTTGGTTTGGTTTTGTATAGCGGCTTAATCCTGAGAGTATTCAATTATGGACAAGGTCTCGGGGTTTTTTCTGCATTTGTGGTCTCCTCGTTAACAAAATCTTGTTGTGTCTGTTACTTCTCTATTTCTGCAATTATAATTGTTTTATTATAATTAGAAGTAAAATACACAAACAATAATTCCTATTTACTTGATAGTAATCTTATTGTGTTTGGTTAAGTCCGAACCATTTATCAAGTAAACATGCTTCGTTGTTGCATTGTCTCGATCTTGTATCCATAGTCAATCACACAAGTTATCTTGTTGTCGTATTGTCTCGATCTCGTATCCATAGATGATCAGACGAAGTGTGAACCGATTAGTTGTATTATCTCGACTCAGTCTATAGACAATCACTTTCGGAGAAAGGACTTATAGGTGGAAAAGTTTTAGATTGAGGTATATTTGGGTACCCTCGTCTTTTCAATTGGTATCAGAGCAGGCAAACACGAAAAGATCTAACAATCTGTGTTTGGTGCTGATGTAGTTTTTACAGTGGTAAGAAAGGATTTGATTCTCGGACTTGTGAAGTTGTTGATTTTAGACTTAATTAAAGAAAATACTAAAACTAGCAAAAATATGTACAAGAAGGTAACAAGAGTAAGAGTTACTGGGACTCAGGATTTCACAGTTTCTCATATTCATGTGTTTCAAAAATTAATCCTAGAATAATTATGGCTCAAATAATAAAATTTATTGGCTCTTAATGTTTGCCAAGATAGATTTTTGAAAGAAATGATTGTAAATCTAAAGCATGGGATATCAAATCATTTAAGCTAAGTATGACCCATCAATTTAAATAACAATCATTCAACAAAAATCATAAAACAATTAATAAACAGTGTAAAAAGTAAATAATTAATTAATTCAAGTTACCACATAGATGAAATCCAGCTTCCTCCTTTGTCCCAGTGATGGGGTTTAGTTCATCATGGTAGAAACACGATCAAAAGAATTTTCCATTGGTCAACAAGGTGTTTCTATTAAAGAAATATGAGAAAAAGAATAAAAGTAGCTCAACTGCAACGTTTATAGTTGTTGCAGATTGAGTGTTACACAGATAATAAGACTGCTGGATTACAACTGTTTCTTTTGCTGTTGATATGCGACAGTGCTATGCGACTGACTTTGACATGCCTTTGTTCTTCGTCTTCTTCTTCCCTGCACCAGCGGAGAACTTTCTCTGCACTTCTTCTTCTCGGCTCTGTAGCCTCTGCTAACTGCCCCCAACTCTCGATTCCCTCTCTATTACTCGAACCAATATATTTATACACCACATGCCGAATATATCTTGAGAAATCTTCCAAATCTTTTTCTTCTTCTTCACGGCCAAGTCACGGATTTATTTCATCTTTTTTATTTCTTTCACGCGTCTTCCAGTTCAGTACTTTCCCAATTCGACAGAATCGAATCTCAGACGAATATATTCTTCCTGTGTTCCACGTAACTTCCCATAACCATATAGAAAATCCCGTAACTTGCCATTACCCTGTTTAACCGAGAGAGGAAGAAATCTTCCTCTATTTTCGAATAACCACCACTTAACGGCCCTGTTTCGATGCAATGGATCATTCCCAGTCCATATCCAACAAGAAAATCCGACGAAAACTCCACCAACTCTTGCCTGAAATACCCATGAAATGTCCATGCCCCTGTTTTGAGTCATCTTGATGATTCAGCCAAATTCGATCAAAACAAAACCTATTACGATCCCTGTTGGACCAAAAGGAAGATACCCATTTGATTTTAGCCCTTTAGTCTCATTATAGCTCGCCCAAATCACAAACCCTAATCTGCGTCCATTGAAAACCAATTTCCCGCTTTTTTCCTGATTTGAATTTGGGAAGAAAGTGACCTCCCCCTTATCCGTGGTTGGTCTCTCTTTATCAAGTGGATTACATTTAGCAATTCCCGGGGTGCGGATAACAATTTATGGGGTATAAAGATAAATTTTGGGTTGTAAATAGTGAAAACTCCTGGGGTACCTTTAGTAATTCCTCCGGAGGGTGCAAACATCACTTTGCGAGCCAATTTCGCCACAAAATCTTATTTCTCCAAAAACAATTACAAAAACATAAAATACCAACATAAGTACAAAAATGGGTACTAACAATATAGGAAATTGAGATCAAAATAGACACATAAATGCGTCTATCAGGTGCAATCCAACCTATAAGAAATTGAATCCATGTCTGATTCAGTTAACGTTGTGCAAGAGTATGAATACTCAAAAGTTGAAGATGTTATTACTTCGTTGACTCATGATCCAGGGTTTGCGAAAACATATATGTCTATCTTTGATGAAATAGAAGATGTTGATAAAGAGTTGATAAAACTCTTAAAGCCTATAAAATCCTTGTCTTCTAAAGTGATGATATTAAAGACAGAGTCAAATCTTCTTAAATAGGAGATCAGAGATAAAGACATTCAACTGAATAGTCTGGCCAAAGAGAATATGAATCTCATCGTCAAACTAGAAGCTCTTGGTAAATCTCTTACTTTAGATAAAGAGACACGTCCTATGACTCTGACTAATGATGTTGTTGTGATTTCTTCTGATAATGAGGAAACTAAAAGTCCTTGCTCGAGTTTTACAGATTGTGATAAAACCAGTTTAGTCACGTCTGAAACAGATCAAGATGATGGTAGTTTTCCTAACTACATCAAGTCAGAAGAGGATGAGAAACGATCTTCTAGATCTACTGATGATCAAACGAAATCTTGTGCAAAAGAAACATCGAACCGATTCCGTGTATGTGAGATCTTAAGGAATACGACTTTCAGTCACTTGACAGGAAACTTATACTTCTTCAACATACTGTGGTAAAAATATTGAAAGAAGTTTCTTGTCTTAAAAAACTGAAAGATCATTCCTCAGTAGAAAGACAGATTATACCACTACCCGATAAGATCAACTCAAAAGAATCAGAGGAAAGAGTTGATAATCGCTTCTGGAAAAGGTTCCTCCTCACCCATATCGAAACAATTCTTGTTTTGGTGAAGAACAACTCCAGAAGAAAGGGAAAGAGAGAATCCCTTCCAAAGAAACATTCAGGAATTTCCGACAATTGTTTCAGATAATCACACTGATGTGGATCATAAGGAAGTCCTTAGAATGAGAAAATCATATGAAAATCTCCTTGAAATAATTAAGAGAGATTTATATATCTCTGAGAATTCTCACATCAGTACAGTTTCTCCACATGATCATATCTATAGAGTTAGAAAAGATCATCATCTAGGGAGAAAATATTTTGGGTAGAAATTCCCTAAGAGAAACATGAACTATGTTTCTGACACTCACTGTAAGCTAGAAAAAGCTTACTCCGATGCAACTTAGTTGTATCAAAATTATGCACTCCCATCCTTTTTCGTGTTCTTATTCATGGATGGGAAAGGCACGATAAAACTGGAGCACATTTTTTTGTGTAGTTGTTTATCAGAAAAGTTGTGACACTTTATGGATAGCTGCGAATCCATGGTTGTCTGAAAAATGTTCATGATTAACATGATCTTCCAAAAATAGTTTCATTTATAATTTTCGAATTTCAATAAACCTTCCATCTTGAGAAGTACGGACAAAGGAAACGAAATATGTTCTTTAATATTTTCGGTTTCTACTGATATCTTTCAGTCCGAAAGTTGTCTCTTATTAAAGGGAAACTATCTCTTGCATGTATTCTGATACCCTGATCAATCCTTTTATATATATATATATATATATATATATATATATATATATATATATATTATCGAGCATGCCTCCAATAACTCGCAGTATCTCAAAGGCTAATAAGGAGGAAGCTCAAAAGGTTAAAGATTGTCAAGGAATCAATACAGAGAGGAAGAAGAAAAACATATCAAATATCATGTCTGATTATGATTCTGATAGTTCAGTTGGATCACAAGATGAGTCATGTCTGTTGGCTTACAACCTACAAGATCCAACCAAAACCAAGTGGATTCTTTCTGATAGTATGATTGACTATATCCAAGGTTTTGAGGAACTAAGAACCAATCTCATAATAACGGTTCGAAATCAAGATTGGCTCAAAGATAAGATAGAGGAAATAAAAGTTGATATTGCTGATATGAAGGATCAAGTTGAAAAATTTGAGAAACAAGAAGTGGTTGCAGACAAGTCTCTTGAGACATGCTTCAAAAGTTTGAACACTGAAAACACCTCAGTGAACAACAAGAGCACCACTAAGGATTAAGTTATATGCTGTAATACTAAATCCAGGAAAATAGACATCAATTTTTGAATTCTTTTCAATGATTGTATTAGGTCTATTATGAATAAAAATATCTTATTATGAATGAAATTACTTGATTTATAATTTTTCTTGTGATAGTTTATGATTACATAGCCTGTGCTTGAATGCTTTATCTTATTGCTATATATGTGTATGGGATGTTTGATTTCGGTTTTCTAACCTTGATATTTTATCTCATATATTGTGAACCCTTATGGTTTGGGTGACTTTTTGGTTTAGCAGGATTAAGTTCTAGCCCATGTTGGTAGGCTTTATCAAAGTACCATGAGGGGTTCTGATTGAAACAATATGTGAAAAAGTCACAATATGTTGAATCATTTGGTTTAGCATAAAAGCATATGTGTTTCATGGTTTCAACTTTTGCTTGCAATAGTTAAAACCGGTTTTCAACCTTTCTCTGGTAAAGGTTTGTTGTTGTTATTCTTTTGTTTTGCACAAGGATGACAACATAATGATATTTCGATATCAATTCTCCCTGGAAGAAGATGCAAACATATTGGAGAAGAGGATGTGAAATTTGAGGTAACGATTTTGTTAATTAATCGTTTCCTGTTTAAGAAAAGCCTGAGTTTATTGCGTATATTTATCACTTTTGCTTAACAAAATTTCGGTACAATTGATGTTTTATTCCATTATTTGTGTATGGATGTGTGTGTGATTCAATTGGTTCCGGTTAAGAAAAACTATTGTTATTTTGCTTTATTGTTTGGTATCAATCGTTTAGGCTTACAAAATTTCGGTGCAATTGCGGTGCTTTAATGTCTATGTTGTTTCGATTTCTTCCGGTTGAGGTGAATAATTATGCAAGTTGATTTATTTGGTTTGTATGAATTATTTATGGCTTAACGAAAGAAAGGTTTACGGGATGAATTGTTTAGTCCAATTCGATTCCAGATAAGAGAAACTAGGTTAATTCTGATCTTAGTTAGAGTTATCAAAGTGGAGGTTTCAGTTATTCAAGTCTAATCGAATACCTTAACAAGGAATGCTATTTATCTAACCTAGTACTTCTATTGTTTAAAAGTTAAAGTTCTAAGTTATATGGATAATTAGAACCTGCTGAGAAAAATAGAGTTAACTCATATCGAACAAGCGATTGTATTTGTACAATAGGTTTAGCAAAGGATCTAAGATGCTTAGTCGATTTTTGGTTTGCTAAACTATTAGGAAAAATTGCTTCGGGAAATTGTTTCCTTGATAACATATCAAAACAAAATTACTTTGTAGTTTCGGTTTTGATATTGGTTATCAAAAATGTGTATGGAACCCTCGTGCTTAACTCTTATATGTTTGCAAGTCTATTTTGAGATTTGTAAGATCCTTTCGGTTTTTCCTTTATTTGCTCGTACCTTTGTCATTTTGTGACAAAAAGGGGGAGAAATATATGGAGTAAACAAGTGATACTGGTATTGATTTATATTGATTGGTATCACTAAGGAAAAAGACATTGGTGCTTAAACGTTTATCTAACGAAAGAGTAAAGCATAGACTAAGGGGGAGTAGCAAATCATATGATACTTGTAGTTATATGGACTACAAAGGAATAACAAATACGTGCGGATTGATAAAATCTACCTATCTTACCTTTAGGGGGAGTAGTATATTTGTTATTATAATCTCAACATGTATACAGGTTATTGTGTTGTTGAATTTGGGAATCAAGCGTATGTGTAATGAATTCTTGTAATTTGTTTATCCATATGATGTAAGAGTTTTATCACTAAAATTAACAAAGGGGGAGATTATTAGAGCATAGCTCGGTTGAACCCACCAAGCGTTGGTATGTCAAGTTTGCTTGTCATATTTTAGTGAACCAAAACTCATTTAAAGAGTCGCTTGATTATGTACTAGAGTCAACTTCGTATAGGTTAGCTTGAAAGTATTAGGATATGAGACATTACAAGTATTGCGAAGACTTGAAGAAGTGAAGAAGTAAGGAGATAAAATGACAACATCATCCTTCCACTTGAGGTTAGTGATATTTGACTTGAACTGTTTTATTCCCTAAAGTATCTTTCAAGTCGTGCATATTGAAAACATAACTACGAAGCATGAATGATTACATTCTAGTTAGACGTAGTATTAAGGAATACAATACAAAGTACAACGCTTATCTTTTGAACTTCGTATAAAAGACATCGACATAATCGTTTGAATGCTATTCTGATTATGTATGGGTATGAGGTGAAGATTTCGTCCTAGGAAACAATGTATTACTTGTTTAAAGGAAGTAAATTCATGAACTTGTTTCGTGAATCGAAAGGGAAATCACTAGGATTATTGGTATTGTTATTCATTGCATATATTTTGAACTACCAATATGTGTGACTAGTATAACCGCTCATGACTTGTTTATGTTGTTGGTAAAACTATTCACAAGGCTTGACTTTTGTATTGGTATGACTTTTATAAGTACCGATCTTAAGTAATCCCATGAGATGGTATGATCGATTTAGTGTTATTGGTATGACCAACTCTAGGCAAAGGGGAACCGATCCTATATAGAGGTGCAACCGATCACAAAAGGAGAATCAATCCTTGTAAGAGGTGCAACACGTTTTTAGTATATGGGGGAACCGATCCTATGAACATGTGCAAATAGTTTTTAGTGAAAGGGGAACCGTTCCTATGGACATGTGCAGAAAATACAAGTAGTTACCATAAGTATGTGGGGAACCGATCCTAGTACCTAGTCAACCGAATTTTTGGAAAGCTAGTGTGACTATGCACATTACTCACATGGAGGTAGAACCGAAACTTGTTTGGTAGAACCGTGAAACCTATGATATGTGATTGAGTGTTCTTAATCAATCACATAGTTCTTGAAAGTTAGATGGACCAATTCTAAACTCGTTTGGAAGTGTGGAAAATCGGTTTCAAGATTGTAAGTATGAAAGAATACTTACAAAGTAATGATGTCGACATACTTTGAACATGTGCAGTAACGCTTATCTTTTATTGTTCAAAGATATTCCTTAATAGATAAAGAAAAATCCTGTATCGAAAAATAAGTTGAGAATATTTTAATTAAGGTTTTTAATTTTATTTTTGGAAAATGAAAATTGGTAATGCGCATTTACTAATTGGAGATTTTCTAAGAGATTTCGGTCAATGTTTGGACAAAGCATTTCCAGGAATTATGGAAACCGAATCTGGAATATATTGCATGTCTTGAGAATATTTTCGGTTTTGGAAATTCCTTGGTGTCCAAACTTCCTTCGTCTATAAATACCAAAGTTTTCATTTCTAGCAAACTAATCTTCAGAGCCATCAAATCTACCTAGTTGTGTTGTTACTGGTGGAGCCGCCTATTCGGATAGGAAAGTAACCTAATTAGGCGAAATCTCTTACGGCCGCCCAGTTTAAAGACTTCTTTGGGATTGAGAAGCTCTATTAGTACCGTTGGTGGAAAACTAGGTAATTGCGGTTTATTATTAGTTTTCGATTGATTTGATTGACTAACGGTTGTTGGACTTTGATTGCACCTAGTTTGTTTATGCTTGAGAATCTTCTCTTCTGATATAAGATTCACTCAAACTAGATCGAAGTTTCGACGGGGATCTTTAGACTGTTTGTAGATCTAAAGACGTCTTGTGATAATCCATTGTTAACAAACTCTGTTCTGTGCGTGATTGATCACAAGAGATTCAAGTTGATTGTGTGCAGGTGTTTATTGAAGATCTAAGAAGATTTGAAGACAAAGAAGACTTTGAAGATTTCTGATTTGGGTTTATAATATTTGCTGTGATACTTGTTTAGGTTAAAGAGGATCCAATTATAATCAGTTTATCCTTGTGGTATATTGGATTGATTAGTTGAGTAGATCGGCATGAATACGTTTATTTGTGATTCAAAGTATTGATTGCAAAATCTAGACGATTACTTCGGTAATTGTTAGTAGATAGATCTAAGGACCTGACAAAGGAGTTTATTCGGATAAACAAAAAAGCCTTTTGTCGAACTCACATCACTTGGTTGAAAAGAGTTGCTATCAAAGATATTTGTTGTTCCTTTACTGTTTGAAATACGAACCCAAGGAATTGTTCCAAGTACGTGACTTATTACAAGTTGGAGGCGTGGGAATACAGACGGAACTAGGTGAACTATAGGTTTAGTTGCTTGGTCTTAACTACACGAAGTTGGTTTGATTTTGTATAGCGGCTTAATCCTGAGAGTACTCAATTTTGGACAAGGTCCCGGGTTTTTTTCTGCATTTGCGGTTTCCTCGTTAACAAAATCTTGATGTGTCTTTTACTTTTCTATTTCCGCAATTATAATTAGAAGTAAAATACACAAACGTTAATTCCTATTTACTTGATAGTAATCCTATTGTGTTTGGTTAAGTCCGAACCATTTATCAAGTAAACATACTTCGTTGTTGCATTGTCTCGATCTTGTATCCATAGTCACTCACACAAGTTATCTTGTTGTCGTATTGTCTCGATCTCGTATCCATAGACGATCACACGAACTGTGAACCGATTGGTTTTATTGTCTCGACTCGGTCTATAGACAACCACTTTCGGATAGAGGACTTATAGGTGGAAAAGTTTTAGATTGAGGTATATCTGGGTACCCTCGTCTTTTCACTACCATTTAAAATCTGTAGCCTGCTATCGTAGTTTAACTTTAATCCATCTCTGTATTTCATCTCTTTCATTTTACATAATTCTAAAATTTTGAATGCCACTGGTCTCTTGTTCTTACTTCACCTGTACCATTCTGTAAGCTGAAGCTTGTTGTTGAGTTTACAGGTACCTGTGGTGCTGTTGTACGAGACAAGGAAAGGAAGGGCAAGGAGAAGGAGAAGGAAAATTTGTGGAAGTGCCTAAACCCGGTCTATACTGGATGTACAATCCTGGAATCTCAAAAGTTTTCTCTATGATAATTCCCATTATCAGTTGTTGAACCTGTAACTTCATTGAATCTCTGAACCTTTCATAATCTTGAATGATACCTCATGTTTGCCTGCTAATATAGTTGCCTGACAGAACATTGTCCAATCCCTGCAACATAGAGTATCTATTTACGCATAGTCTTGTAATATCTGGATAACATTTTCACTGGATAAAAGTTCCATCTCTGTATGTGTGCATCTGTCAAAATTTAAAATGTTGAGAACTGTATGCATACTTGCATAATCTAGATACCTCTTCGCATAAGGCCCTGATCTGCGCATTGTTGCTTATCTGATTAATAAAATTTGTTGTATCTGTGTGCATACTTTATCTTTATTTTCCAGTGAATTGTAATTTCTTGGTTATTTGGGGTGTTGTAACATGCTTAATGTGTTATCTGGGCTATGATTGTGTCCTCTAGAGACCAAACCAATCGTTTAGTCAGAATTAATCAAGAGGATATATTCGACATACCCATTTCTGTTGTTGACACACCCGTCCCAGTTGAGACAATGGGTGAAGATATGAATACATCCCATAGTCTCCACGAGTACATGTACCCCAAAAGAACAAGTCAGTTATCATGTATCGTCTTACCCCATACTGGTGGCCCATTTGAATTGAATGCAAGCATGATACAAATACTTCCGAAATTTCGGGGGGTTGATTCTGAAAACCCCTATTATCATGTAAGAGAGTTTGAAAAAATTTGTCGGATTATGCAACCTGACCATATATCCGAGGACTCTCCAAAATTGCGTTTGTTTACATTTTCTTTAAAGGAAAGGGGCAAAACATAGTTTTACCGTTTGAGACCACAGTCAAATCTACTTGGGACAAACTTACAAGTCAATTTTTCAGAAAAAAATTTCCACATCATTGGACAATTGCTATTCGTCAAAATATTAATTGTTTTGTCCAGTTAGATGGGGAGACTCTTTTTCATTATTTTGAACGGTTTAATGTCCGCACCATGGCTTTGAAAAGTGGAGACTGGTCGTTATCCTCTATGAGGGACCAGACTTTAATTATTGATTCATGGTTGAATATATGTGTAATAGTGAATTTATTGATAAAACTGTGGATGATGCATGGTCATTGTTAGCTGAACTTGCATAGAAAAACCATCAATGGGAATCCATTGGGGAAGCTAGGACAATGTCTCTTGATATGGGTAATCACGATGAGTTAGATTCTGATTTTGACTATGATACAAACATAAAATGCATGACTAGGACAGTTGAAGCTCTAGAAAGGGGCACAAATGTAGATTTTGCTGTCCCTAACTCATGTACCCAAACTGAAATATATGCTTGTACTTTGTGTGGTAGCTTAGGCTATCTTGTTGAGAACTGCCCTGTTTTGCATGACTTTAGGCAGTCCAGAACACGTCATATTGATGCTTCCTATCAGAACCATCCCTACTCGCAGACTTGCAATTAAGCATGGAAAAATCCATGTTTCAATGATACTAATAATGAATTCAATTTTGAAAATAGTATGTTTAGTCCTACTCACGCAACTGATATTGAATATGAACCTAATCCATAGGTAATCGAGTCGACTAGAGACACTGTAGTTTTAAATATGGAAGTTCATTATTGTTACGATGATGATGATGATAATGATTTAATGTTGGAAGAGCATGTATACTCTGAAAATGTTCTTACGAAATCCCCTGTTTCTGAGACATTAGATTTTGTTAATGCTTCTTCTTATTTTCTTGTTCGTAACACTGAATTTTTGGGTGATATGGTTACTCATCTTGAGCCTGTGCAACTGACCTATGAAAAAGAGCATGACACACATCTTGTGTCTGACTTAGAAAAGGTTGAATTGTCTGTTGACACAAATGATCTTATGCATGAAAATATAATTGATGTGTCTGTTCCCTGCCTAGGTCACAATATATTGCCTCCTATGATTTTCTTATGCATGACACAAAGGTTTTGGATAATGATGATTCTGAAGTAGGATTTGATAATTTTCTCTATGAATGTGAGCATGATTGACTTGTTTCTGACTTAGGGAGAGTGTGTGATGGTACTAATGATCTTACACATGACAACAACTTAAATGTGCCTACTTCTCTGCCTAAGTCACAAACTGATAATCTTCCACCCAATCTAGATTATGTTTGTAAAGAGATTGTAAAACCAACTTTTCTGAGACTACCTAATCTAGGATTAGAACTGTGTGCCTCCAAAGTCCTCATGGACTACTTTGCAGCTAAGCATACTATCTTTAAGGAGCCACAGTTGGAATGTGTATCTCTGACCATCCCTGTCCAAGTCCATTTTGAATTGGACCTTGTGCATGATGAACCTCCAAAACTGTGAGATTTTATGTCCAAAAGTATATCTGCTGAAAAATACGAGTTTTGGGGTAGTACGTTCTGTCTGGCAGCCTCACTTAAAATCATGTTTATGCGTGTCATAACCACAACAAATTAATTAAGATATTTCCCACTAATTAACTGGTAATATAGCAGTAGTAAGAGATCGTTCCCACATAGAGTTGTGTAATTGATAGGTTATTTGATCAGCAAAATAAAATAAAAGACAAAGGGGGATTGTTTAAAAGTGAAATAAAAAGAAACAAATAATAAAAAGATTATCAAGGAATCCTTCTTCGTTACCAAACGATAACTGGATTAGTATACTTATCTATCTTCGATAGAACCATTCATCACCAACCATAGGAAAGCAGCTGGCGCAGTGCTATCCCCAAAGTTCCTCTTGTAACCGGATAACGAAACGCTCGCATATCAAGTTCTATCCAACTGAACCACCAAGTAGTAGCACACTCAAGGTGTAACCCAACCGGAAGCTTTAAGTTATGTGAACTTAGGTTGATCCTAGCAGTTAGACTCTTAGCGCAAGGTCCACTTACTAGTGTTGTCTTCACACACTATTGCTCCACAGAATCCCTCTGCAAGGTCTCACGCTCTCCACTTGTGTAAGGATTATTCAACAATTATACGGATATCCTAACCCTTTACTAGCAATAGAATTATCAATAGATTAATCCAATTGTACACTTGAACAATCTAGAAATCAATCATAAACCCTAATTATAGTAAAAACAAACGATAAGATGGTAAAACTCTGAATAGATTTATATAATGATGTAGCTTCACGCTAGAACATTGAATTCATCCTCAATCAACAAAGTTTAGCTTCTTATGATTATACAATTACCCGGTTTCCCCCTAAAGGGGAAAACCCTAGAATATGTTATGAAGAACAAAAGTATAATATGAGATGAGGTATTAAAAGATGTCTTCTTAAGGCTCTGGATGTCTTCTTATATATAACTCTCAAAGTTAGGCTTTAGAATCCTTTTGGGACCGTGTTTCCTTGAGTTAGAAGTCAATTTCGCATCCAAATATGTCCCAGGAAGTCGTCGGGCTCGGATCATAACTTTCCTACCTTTCCCGGACGAACCTGACAAGTTAAATTCACTCCAGGAGATCACCAGGTTCGTCTCACTTGATAAAATTTCTTTTGAGCCGAACACTCTCCTGCATACTCTTAAAAATATTGATTTTTAAGCTCCAGGTTCGGCTGACTCGTGCTAATGAAGTTATCATCCGAACCTCTCTCTATAACTTCAAGTTTCAATCTTGTTTCGCTTATAACTTCTTCGTCCGAACTCGGAATGACCTCATTCTTTTTGCGTTCTTTTCGTATTCTTGTTCTCTTAAATATGTTATAAGAACTCCTAGGTTTGAATGGGTTGAATTTGGTCCTTGGTCTTCCTTCATTGATAGACTCCACTTCCTTGCTCATTTAAGCACTTTGTAGCTCCTTTTTGGATGATTCACCTGATATGACACATAAACTATAAAATAATCATAATAACAAGTAATATGCAAGAATTATAGCTAAAACAAGCATGGAATTGACATTCTAAACATGTAAATTAAGCACTTATCAAATTCCCCCACACTTAGCTTTTGCTAGTCCTCGAGCAAACTACCTAACATAAGATACAACAACTCCATGTCGTCGAGGATACAAATGCACTTAGCAAATGCAACATGCCTTTAAACCCCTAGGTGTCCCTAGTGGACGAGTTATAGTCTCGTGAGGGCTGACAAGAGATATACCCATAAAACCTTCTCCAACTTCAAAGCGTTCCAGCTTCCCAAGCATCCAAAGAGCTATTAGGACATAGAGTTTCTGCATGCTAGTAATAAGAAGTTAGAAATACCAAAGAACATATTCTCATTCTCAAATGTTGAGTGAGAAATAACCACACCATAATGAGAGAATGCGTGTTTGAGAGCGATCAATAAGCATTTTTTCTCGACTTCTGACTCACTTAAAAGGATTTCATGATAATTGCACTCAATAAGACGGCTTTTTTATGGGTCTCGCATGTGTGCATGTAGGAATGAAGAGAGAAATCCTACACACGTTGAATGGTGGGAAGGAAACCTTCCGAAATAATTTCTGGAGACTCCACAAAATCGTAGAAAATAAAGACTTTTTTATGATAATCTCTAAGAAAGGAAATCAACCATTTATGCGAGGATGAGAGTACTTACCACCTTCACAACCGATTGCAATGATGAAAGCACCACTCTCACAGCATCCAATAGAAACGTAGTCTTCAGCTCTTCTTCTTCATCTTCGTCTTCAATCGTTGATGATAAACTCTTGAACTTCATAGAACTTCGACAACTTTTAACTCTTTTCCTCAATTTCCTTGTTGCTTGAAACTTCTTTATATATTTTTCTTCCCCATGGCCTTATTAGATCAATAAAAACAAAATAACAAATTTTTCTCGTTTTTTTTTCTTTTTTTGTGAAGACAAGAAAAATAATACAAAAATAACAATGAAAATGGCCATGGTGAAGTACTTTACCGCTTGATTATTCACAACTTGTATTGTCTCGTATCATAAACTTCAATCACTCTCATCTTTTGATTTTTTTTGCTCTTGTACTTAGTATTCCACTTTGATATAAAATTCCACTCCTTATATGTAAGTCTTCAACATGTATATAAAAATCTGCTCATTGTATGTTGCTTTACTTGGATATGAAATGTTGCTCTTCCTTGTATTGTTGCTTGTAAACCTCAAACGTCTTCAACTTCTCTTGTAGATTTTGATGTCGCTCCCTTATTGATGATAATGTTTTTATGGACCTGTTGTAGGTGAGAGAGAGTATGGTGCTAACTGCAAATCAAACTACAAGAAGGTGGTTTTCATCTATAGACGTCACCCTCATGATTGACAAAATTAGCACTCAAGAGATCAAAGAGTAGTGCTTATATTGGTGGGAGGTTGGGTAGCTCACCATTCTACCCGGAATTAACGTATGGTGACATACACTCAAAAGAAAGATCTTTAGTCATATACAAAAAAAAATGGTATGGTGCATCAGTTGATATGAAAATAGGTAATCTCCACTAATGATTGAGCAATAACTCTAATAATGCATTTCTACCTGCTCCTCATTTGCATCACCGGCATGATTAAATTCATTATTTAACACTCTAACAAAAAACAAATCCGAGCGTAGTTCCCTAACACTTCCAAGTTCAGTTATGTCGGTCAGAATTCTCTATGTAAATATATCTAGAAGTATGCTAGTGACTCTAAAATCTCTAAAAGTTGGAGGTTTTTATGCAAAAATTTGTGAAATTTTGAAAAACTCTATATGCAAACTATCCAAACACTTCCCCACACTTAAACTTTACATTGTACTCAATGTAATTGACTCATCCTAAGTAAAGTCAAGGTAGGAAATCTTAATATGATATGGAAAAGAAGATCACTAGAAACAAAAGGATTGAAAATACAAAACCTATGGGTTGCCTCCCATGCAGCGTTTAGTTTAACGTCCTCAGCCTGACCCGCTGGTTATTAGTGAAAAGGCGAAGGTACCCAAATATAACTCAAGCTAAAACTTTTCCTACCTATAAGTCCTTTCTCTGAAGGTGATTGTCTATGGACTGAGTCGAGACAATACAACTAATCGGTTCACACTTCGTGTGATTTTCTATGGATACGAGATTGATACAATACAACAATGAAGTATGTTTACTTGATAAAAAGGTTCGGACTTAACCAAACATAATAGGATTGCTTATCAAGTAAATAGGAATTAACATTTGTGTAATTTACTTTAATTATAATAAAACAATTATAATGCGGAAAATAAAAGTAAATGACACAACAAGATTTTCTTAAAGAGGAAACCTTAAATGCAGAAAAACCCCAGGATCTTGTCCAGAATTGAATACTCTCAGGATTAAGCCGCTACACAAAATTAAACCAACTTCGTATAGTTGAGACCAAACAACTAAATCTATAGTTCACCTAGTTCCGTCTGTATTCCCACGCCTCCGACTTATGAATAAGTCACGTACTTGGTACAATTGCTTTGGTTCGTATTCCAAACAGTAAAGGAACAACAAATATGTTTGGTATCAACTCTCTTCAACCAAGTGATGTGAGTTCGACAAAGGTTCTTCTGTTCATCTCAATAAACTCCTTCGTCAGGTTCTTAGATCTATCTTATGTTCAACTACCAAAGGTAATTGTTAAGATTTTGAAATCAATACTTTTAATCACAAAGAATTGTATTGATGCCGATCTACACAACTAATCAATCCAATCTACCACAAGGATAAACCGATTATAGTTGGATCCTTTTATACCGAAACAAGTATTGTGCGCACCAAAGATTATGAACCCTAAATCAGAAATCTTCAATATCGTCTTAGATCTTCAATAAACACTTGCACACAATAACTTGAATCTCTTGTGATCAATCACGCACAGAACAGAGTCCGTTAACAATGGATTATCACAAGATCATCTTTAGAACTAACAACAGTCTAAAGATCCCTGTAGAAACTTCAATCTAGTTTGAGTGAATCTTATATCAGAAGAAAAGATTCTCAAGCATAAACAAACTAGGTGCAATCAAAGTTCAACCACCGTTAGTCAATCAAATCAATCGAAAACACAAGATAAACCGTAATTATCTAGTTTCCCACCAACGATACTAGTAGAGATTCTCAATCCCAAAGAAGACTTTAAACTGAGCGGCCGTAAGAGATTTCGCCTAATTAGGTTACTCTCCTCTCCGAATAGGCGGCTACACCAGTAACAACACAACCGAGGAAGTTTGCTGTCACGAAGGATTAGTTTGCAAGAAATGCAAAATTCAAGTATTTATAGACAAGGAAGTTTGGACACAAAGGAATTTCCAAAACCGAAAATATTCTCAAGATATGCAATATATTCCAAATTCGGTTTCCATAATTCCTGGAAATGCTCTGTCCAAAATATTGACCGAAAATCTCTTTGGAAAATCTTTAACTAGCAAATGCACATTACTAATTATCATTTTCCTAAAATAAAATTAACAACCTTAAATAAAAGATTCTTAACTTATTTATATTTCGATCCTGGGATTTTCTTCCTTTAGCTATTAAGGAATAACTTTGAACCATAAAAGATAAACATTACTGTACGTGTTCAAATTATGTCGAAATCCTTGCTTAGTAAGTCCTCTTCCGTACTTACAACCTTGAAACCGTTTTTCCACACTTCCAAACAAGTTTAGAATTGGTTCATATGATTTTCAAGAACTATGTGATTGATCAAGAACACTCAATCACAAATCATGGGTTTAACGGTTCTACCAGAACAAGTTTCGATTCTACCTCCATGTGAGTACTGTGCATAGTCACACTAGCTTTCCAAAATTCGGTTGACTAGGTAATAGGATCGGTTTCCCACAAATATATAGTATCTAACTTATATGTGTTGTACATGTCCATAGGATAGGTTCCCCTTTGCCTAAAAACGTGTTGGCACATGTCCATAGGATCAGTTCCCCTTTCTGCTACAAGATTGTTGCACTTCATACAAGGATCGATTCCCCTTTGTGATGTGTTGCACCTCTTACTAGGATCAGTTCCCCTTTACCCAGATTCGGTCATACGCAAGTCACAAACTCGATCATACCATCTCAGGTGATTACGTAAGATCGGTTTCACTAATAAAAGTCATACCAATACATAAGTCAGGCCTTTGTGAATAGTTTTACCAAGAACACAAACAAGTCGTGAGCGGTTATACTAAATCACACATATTGGGTGTTCACATGATATGCAATGAATAACAATACCAATAACGCCTGGCAATTTCCTTTTCGATTCATAAACAAGTTTATGAACTTACTTCCTTAAAACACATATAAAACATTGTTTCCTAGGATGAAATCCTCACCTCATACCCATACATAATCACAATAGCATTTAAACGATTATGTCGATGTCTTATCTACAAAGTTTAATGGTTAAGCAATAAACTTCATATTGTATTCCTTAATACTATGTCTATCTAGTGTTCCTGCTTCCCAATTTTGTTTTCAATATGCACGACTTGAAAGATGCGTTAGGGAATGAAACAATTCAATTCAAATATCACTAACCTCAAGTGGAAGGATGATGTTGTCGTTATAGCTTCTTACTTCTTCACTTTTTCAAGTCTTCGCAATACTTGTAATGTCTCATATCCTAATACTTTCAATCTAACCTATACAAACTTGACTCTAGTACATAATCAAGCGATTCTTAAAATGAGTTTTGATTCACTAAAATATGACAACCAAACTTGACATACCAACGCTTGGTGGGTTCAACCGAGCTATGTTCTAACAATCTCCCCCTTTGTCAATTTTCGTGATAAAAATCTTACAATCATATGGATAAACAAATTACAAGAATTCATTACATATACGCTTGATTCCCGAATTCAACATCACAATAACTTGAATACATTCAATCCTTAAATGCCACTGTTGACATTATAATAACAAAGCTAATACTCCCCCTAAAGGTGAGATAGATAGATTTTATAGATTCGCACGTCTTTTTTATACCAATTAATATGATATGCTAATCCCCCTTAGTCTATGCTTTCACTCTTTCGTTAGATAAACATTCAAGCACAATTGTCCTTTCCCTTAGTGATACCAATCAATATAAAATCAATGCCAGTATCACTTGTTTACTCCATATATTTCTCCCCCTTTTTGTCACAAAATGACAAAGAAACGAAAAAATAAAAGACAAACCGAAAAGAATCTTATAAATCTCAAAATAGACTTGCAAACCTATAGAGTTAAGCACGAGGGTTCCGCGCACCATTTTTTTTTAACCAATATCAAAAAGGAAACTACAAATTAATTTGTTTTGATATGTTATCAAGGAAATAATTGCCCGAAGAAATTTTCCCAATTTAGTTAGCGAACAAAAAATCAACTAAGCACCTTAGTTCATTTGCTAAACCGATTGTACAAATACAGCCGCTTTGTTCGACAAGACCAAAATAAAGATAAATCTATTTTTCTCATCAGGCTCTAATTATCCATATAACTTAGAACTTTCATTTTTAAACAAGACAAGTGCTAGGTTAGTTAACTAGCATTTCTTGTTAAGGCATTCGATTAGACTTGAATAACCGAAACCTCCACTTTTATATGTCCAACTAAGATCAGAATTAACTTAGTTTCTCTTATCCCAAATCGAATTGGACTAAACAATCCATCCCGTAAACCTTTTTCTTTTGTTAATCTATAAACAATTCATACAAACCAAAATAAATCAACTTTCATAATTATTCACCTCAACCAGAAGCAATTGAAACAACATAGACATTATAGCACCGCAATTGCACCGAAATTTTGTAAGCCTAAACAATTGATACCACACAATAAAGCAAGATAACAATAATTTTTCTTAACCGGAACCAATTGAATCACACACACATCCATACAAACATAATGGAATAAAATATCAATTGCACCGAAATTTTGTTAAGCAAAAGCAAAATATATATGAAATAAATTCAGGATTTTCTTAAATAGGAAAACAATTAACTAACAAGATTGTTACCTCAAATTTCGCATCCGCTTCTCCAATATGTTTGCATCTTCTTCCAGGGAGAATTGATATCGAAACATCATTATGTTGTCATCTTTATGCAAAATAAAAGAATAACAACAACCAACCTTTACCAGAGAAAGGTTGAAAACCGGTTTTTAACTATTGCAAGCAAAAGTTGAAAACCACCGAAACACATATGCTTTTATGCTAAACCAAAACCAATTCAACATATTGTGACTTTTTCACAATTGTTTCTACCAGAACCCTTCATGATCTTTTGATAAATCCTACCAACATTGGTTAGAACTTAATCCTGCTAAATCAAAAAGTCACCCAAACCATAAGGGTTCACAACATTATGAGATCGAATATTAAGGTAATAAAACCGAAATCAAACATCCCATAAACATCCATAGCAATGATTCTCAATGGCATATTTAAACCAAAACAAGTTCATAAACTCTGCATTAAAAACTTAAACCACCTTACTGTTACACAAGGTTTTTTACTAGGCATACAACCTTTAAAAGATTGTTTACCAGAAAAACTCATAATAATATACATAATATTATACAATAATAGTTGTAGGACCTAATCCGAGATGTCCAAGTCAGTATCCTCTTCCGAAGAAGTATCTTGATACCTGTATGAGATGCCGCTCAAGGCTTCAGTAAGATCCGGATAGATATTTGTAGAATGATCAATTAGTTATACTATGAAATCATTCTTCCTCTGTAGTCATCTCGTAAGAGTTTGTGGATCCCCTTCAACTCTTATTGGAGGAGGATCACTGAAGACTTGTCCTCTCATTCTGTTGATAATTCCTTCTCCTAATTTCTTTGGAATCTTTTACCTGGAGTTTTGCCAGACAATCCCAAAAGAGTTGCATATTCTTGTAATCAAACAAGCAAATCCAGGAGTTCTTCTTTTACCCCTTCGAATTGTGATCATTTGTCTGATCATTAGCCCACAAAAATCAAAATTTTTGTCTCCTCTGACAAGATGGTATACAAGTTCAGCAACATCTCTATTCCATTTTGTCTTATGCATATTGCTAGGACACAGGTTTGCGCAAGCTAATTTTCCAAAGACTTTGAGATGAAATTCAACATTGTGAATAAGAAGGGAGTTACTTGACCATGCTCCATCAATTGCTGAAGAGATAGTATTGTTGTCGACTCTGTACATTTCATCCGATCATGGCAAGAAGGTATTCATGTAGGGATAGAGAATCAATTCCGAAATTACTTGTTTGTTGACTTCAAACGATCTTGTACCAATCATAGTACGAAAGGTACATCCTTCAAAGTTCATTTCCTGCATATTGGCATAAAACAGCTTCACAAGGTCCGGAGTAGCCTTGAACGAACTTTCATGAATGATACCCCATTCACGATGCTTCACAAAGTTCATATATTTCGTATCTGAAACTTTGACAAATAACATTTCCATGATGGGATCTTTAATTGAACCGAATTTCATAAGACATTCATCATTCACAAAATAGTTTTGAGAACTAACATCATAGGTGAGACTAGGCATGTTTTCATAATTAATATTCCTAGTTGTATAGAGCATATTATTCCTAGTCGAGCTTTCTCCAACATTGAAATTTCTTCTACCCCTATTAGCCATTGAAGCAACAAAGAGAGTGAAAAACCACTTACGATCGAAATGCCTTGTTGAGTGTTGATTCTCTTTGTTTGAGTTGAATTAGAGCGATTTGAGAAAAACCCTTTGTTCTTGTTGCAACTTAGGGTTGATGGAACCAAAGATTTCCACTTGAATCGAACATGCAAAAATCACAAGTGAGAAGCTTTCGAACCCTTGTATGTTGTAGAGGTTACTTTGAAACCGAAGATGATAGAGAAAGAGATAGTCCCATCTTTCTTTGTTTTTGTCACCAATTCTATTTCGTATTTGGATATGGTGTCTGATCCAAATAGGAACAGACACCACATACCGAACCTTGACAAGAGATAGCCAAAGATCGGTCCTTTGATAAAAAACAAGTTGTCTCGGTTTTGACAATTTGGACAAGCTAGGCGTTGTCATGAGGTTATCAGTCAACAAAATTTCACTGGACAAGTTAAGACCAGTTTTAGTAGACTCACAAACCATATCTGAGTCATTATAATCTTCGAGAGAGAATTCTTCTGAAGAATTATTGAAAAAGTCAACTTGAAGAATATCAGATTCCACTGTGGTATAATTCATTAAATACTCATGGATGGGATGATTTCCTTTAGAGTTATTAGTTTTCCTTGAGTTGTCAAGTTCTTTGAGGAACTCATCAACCTCATTTTGAACTCTACTAGAGTCTTCAAGGATCTTCAGTGTTTAGATAGTGACTCATCTTCCTTTTGTTCATATGTCTTAATCTCATTTTTTAAGTCAGAGAGTTGATTTTCTATTTCCGCAAATTCAGATATTTTTCTGTCGATTTTGCTAGAAGCATCTTCAGTGAGATTAAGGTATAAGCGACATTCGTCGAATGTCCAAAATTCTTTGTATCGAAGCTATTCAATAATTTCAGTGTTTGACATTATTCAAACAATTTTGAGTCATCTAATCTTGCCATCATGTTAACTGAATCACACATAGATTCAATCTTATAGGTTGGATCGCACCAAACACAGATTGTTAGATCTTTTCGTGTTTGCCTGATCTAATACCAATTGAAAAGGTGAGGGTACCCAAATATACCTCAAGCTAAAACTTTTCCTACCTATAAGTCCTTTCTCTGAAAGTGATTGTTTATGGACTGAGTCGAGACAATACAACTAACTGGTTCACACTTCGTGTGATCGTCTATGGATACGAGATCGAGACAATACAACAACCAAGTATGTTTACTTGATAAAAAGGTTCGGACTTAACCAAACACAATAGGATTGCTTATCAAGTAAATAGGAATTAATGTTTGTGTAATTTATTTTAATTATAATAAAACAATTATAATGCGGAAAATAAAAGTAAATGACACAACAAGATTTTTTTAACGAGGAAACCGCAAATGCAGAAAAAACCCGGGACCTTGTCCAGAATTGAATACTCTCAGGATTAAGCCGCTATATAAAATTAAACCAACTTCGTATAGTTGAGACCAAACAACTAAATCTATAGTTCACCTAGTTCCGTCTGTATTCCCACGCCTCCAACTTATGAATAAGTCACGTACTTGGAACAATTCCTTTGGTTCGTATTTCAAACAGTAAAGGAACAACAAATATGTTTGGTATCAACTTTCTTCAACCAAGTGATGTGAGTTCGACAAAGGTTCTTCTGTTTATCTCAATAAACTCCTTTCTCAGGTTCTTAGATCTATCTTATGTTCAACTACCAAAGGTAATTGTTAAGATTTTGCAATCAATACTTTTAATCACAAAGAATTGTATTGATGCCGATCTACACAACTAATCAATCCAATCTACCACAAGGATAAACCATTATAGTTGGATCCTCTTATACCGAAACAAGTATTGTGCACACCAAAGATTATGAACCCAAAATCAGAAATCTTCAATATCTTCTTTGTCCTCAAATCTTCTTAGATCTTTAATAAACACCTGCACACAACAACTTGAATCTCTTGTGATCAATCACGCACAGAACGGAGTCTGTTAACAATGGATTATCACAATATCGTCTTTAGAACTAACAACAGTCTAAAGATACATGTCGAAACTTCGATCTAGTTTGAGTGAATCTTATATCAGAAGAGAAGATTCTCAAGCATAAAAAAACTAGGTGAAATCAAAGTTCAACCACCGTTAGTCAATCAAACCAATTTAAAACACAAGATAAACCGCAATTATCTAGTTTCCCACCAACGGTACTAATAGAGCTTCTCAATCCCAAAGAAGACTTCAAACTGAGTGGCTGTAAGATATTTCGCCTAATTAGGTTACTCTCCTCTCCGAATAGGCGGCTACACCAGTAACAACACAACCGAGGAATTTTGCTCTCACGAAGGATTAGTTTGCAAGAAATGCAAACTTCAAGTATTTATAGACAAGGAAGTTTGGACACCAAGGAATTTCCAAAACCGAAAATATTCTCAAGATATAAATAGATTCCAAATTCGGTTTCCATAATTCGTGGAGATGCTTTGTCCAAAATATTGATAGAAAATCTCTTTGGAAAATCTTTAACTAGTAAATGCACATTACTAATTCTTATTTTCCTAAAATAAAATTAACAACCTTAAATAAAAGATTCTTAACTTATTTATATTTCGATCCTGGGATTTTCTTCCTTTAGCTATTAAGGAATAACTTTGAACCATAAAAGATAAACATTACTGTACATGTTCAAATTATGTCGACATCCTTACTTAGTAAGTCCTCTTTCATACTTACAACCTTGAAACCGTTTTGCCACACTTCCAAACAAGTTTAGAATTGGTTCATCTGACTTTCAAGAACTATGTGATTGATCAAGAACACTCAATCACAAATCATGGGTTTAACGGTTCTACCAAAACAAGTTTCGGTTCTACCTCCATGTGAGTATTGTGCATAGTCACACTAGCTTTCCAAAATTCGGTTGACTAGGTACTAGGATCAGTTCCCCACATGTATATGGTATCTAACTTATATGTATTGCACATGTCCATAGGATAGGTTCCCCTTTGCCTAAAAACGTGTTGAACATGTCCATAGGATCTGTTCCCCTTTATGCTACAAACTTGTTGCACCTCATACAAGGATCGATTCCCCTTTGTGATGTGTTGCACCTATTACTAGGATCGGTTCCTCTTTACCCAGATTCGGTCATACGCAAATCACAAACTCGATCATACCATCTCGGGTGATTACTTAAGATCGGTTTCACTAATAAAAGTCATACCAATACATAAGTCAGGCCTTTGTGAATAGTTTTACCAAGAACACAAACAAGTGGTGAGCGGTTATATTAAATCACACATATTGGTTGTTCACAAGATATCCAATTAATAACAATGCCAATAATGCCTAGTGATTTCCTTTTCAATTCATAAACAAGTTTATGAACTTACTTCCTTAAAACACATGTAAAACATTGTTTCTTAGGATGAAATCCTCACCTCATGCCAATACATAATCACAATAGCATTTAAATGATTATGTCGATATCTTATCTACAAAGTTTAATGGTTAAGCAATAAACTTCATATTGTATTTCCTAATACTATGTCTATCCAGAGTGTTCATGCTTCGCATTTTTGTTTTCAATATGCACGACTTGAAAGATACATTAGGGAATGAAACAGTTCAAGTCAAATATCACTAACCTCAAGTGGAAGGATGATGTTGTCGTTGTAGCATCCTACTCATTTATAACAACGGTTATGTCATATCCATTCTCCTCATTTTGAATAGACGAGTGATCATTATTATGATCCGGAGTTGGAATGACTTTACCATTATTGCATGGACTTTCTAAAGGTTGCTCATTTTCATAATCATTACCGATCAAGTATTCATTACTATCCAGGGAGATGTCAGAATAGTTTTGGTTTTGAGACCAAAGTTCTTCTTTATTCCTCTCTTCTTTAATTTGATCAAGGTCTCTTCTTAAGTTTTGGACACTTTCTTGAAATTCTTGGAGTGATTTATCAACACTCTACGGATATTGGTCCAATCCTTGTTGATGTTGCGCAATCGCTTGGATGAGTTGGTCAAGACGTCCTTCAGAACCTGCACTTTCACTCACCCCAAGATTTCCAGACCAAGTCTCCTCCTTTTGAATAGGTGAATGATCATAAAAACGATCAGGAGTTTAGTTAGATATATTGTATTAAGATCTGGTTGATGTATTGTTCTCCATGCCAGGTTGTTCTTTATGTGGTTCCGGCATGGATAAACTGGCCTTTATTTGAAGAATTAACCAATCAAGTTTCTGCTCACATCTAGAAGATAAACGATTAGAAGTATAACTATCCTCCCATCCTTGTGGTTGTTCACTTACATGCCCGTCATAAGGTTGTTGACATGTATGAAAATATCCATAAAGTTTCGTAGGTTAATGATCATAGCCAAAAGATTGGTTTTGATTATACCCATAGGATGGTTGGTAGTTTTCATATGAATGAGATTAAAAACCATATTGATTACCACTATCATATGTGTAATCTTGTGCTCCGTACATGATATTTCCGTAAGTAAACATGACGACTCACAAGAAATAGAAAATCAAAACAAAAAGAAAATCTAAAAACAAAAACGAAAAAACAAGCTAAACAAATAACAAATCAATTAGCAACTGCTCCCCGGCAGCGACGCCAAAATTTTATGCGTATCTTAACCACAAAAAAATAATTAAGATATTTCCCACTAATTAACTGGTAATATAACGGTAGTAAGAGATTGTTCCCACAGAGAGCTGTGTAACTGATGGGTTATTTTATCAGCAAAATAAAATAAAAGACAAAGGGGGATTGTTTAAAAGTGAAATAAAAAGAAACAAATAATAGAAATATGATCAAGGAATCCTTCGATGTTACAAAGCGATAACTGGATTAGTATACTTATGTATCTTCCTTAGAACCATTCATCATCAACCGTAGGAAAGCAGCTGGCGCAGTGCTATCCCCAAAGTTCCTCTTGTAACCGGATACCGAAGCGCTCGCATATCAAGTTATATCCAAATGAACCACCAAGTAGTAGCGCACTCAAGGTGTAACCCAACCGGAAGCTTTAAGTTATGTGAACTTAGGTTGATCCTAGCAGTTAGACTCTTAGCGCAAGGTCCACTTACTAATGTTGTCTTCACACACGATTGCTCTACAGAATCCCTCTGTGAGGTCTCACGTTCTCTATTTGTGTAAGGATTATTCAACAATTACACGGATATCCTAACCCTTTACTAGCAATAGAATGATCAATAGATTAATCCAATTGTACACTTGAACAGTCTAGAAATCAATCATAAACCCTAATTATATTGAAAACAAATGATAAGATGATAACTCTGAATAGATTTATATTATGATGTAGCTTCACGCTAGAACATTGAATTCATCCTCAATCAACAAAGGTTTAGCTTCTCATGATTTTACAATTCCCCGGTTTCCCCCTAAAGGGGTAAATCCTAGAATATTTTATGAAGAACAAAAGTATAATATGAGATGAGATATTAAAAGATATTAAAAGATGTCTTCTTAAGGCTATAAATGTCTTCTTATATAGAACTCTCAAAGTTAGGCTTTAGAATCCTTCCGGGACCGTGTTTCCTTGAGTTAGAAGTGAATTTCGCGTCCAAATATGTCCCAGGATGTCGTCAGGTTCGGCTCATAACTTGCCGACCTTTCCTAGACGAACCTGACAAGTTAAATTCACTCCAGGCGATCACCAGGTTCGGCTCACTTGATTAAATTTATTTTGAGCCGAAAACTCTCCTGTATACTCTTTGAATATATTGATTTTTAAGCTCCGGTTTCGGCTGACTCGTGCTGATGAAGTTATCAACCGAATTTCTCTCTGTAACTTCAAGTTTCAATCTTGTTTCGCCTATAATTTCTTCGTCCAAACTCGGAATGACCTCATTCTTTTTGCGTTATTTTCGTATTCTAGTTATCTTCAAGATGGTATTAAGAACTCCTAGATTTTAATGGGTTGAATTTGTTCCTTGGCCTTCCTTCATTGATAGACTCCACTTCCTTGCTCATTTAAGCACTTTGTAGCTCCTTTTTGGATGATTCACCTGATATGACACATAAACTAGAAAATAATCATAATAACAAGTAATATGAAAGAATTATAGCTAAAACAAGCATGGAATTGACTTTCTAAACATGTAAATTAAGCACTTATCACCTGTCATGTTATAATTTTGTGAGGCTACTAAAATCTCAGCAATTTTGTCTTTTGGGTTGATCCTCAACTCTTTCGATTATTGGTGTATGTTGAACTTTTCTTGTATATATCCAGTAGATAATTTTATATTTTATATCTTGGGTTAGTTGAGTCTTCTTTTATCTTGTATATATTGTGCTAATCCAATATGATCTCAGCTAAAAATGTTGGATTCTAGCCTTGAATAATGAAGCTCTAATCTTGCTTTCGCTGACATACCGGTAATCTCTGCCCTTTTATCTAATCAACATGGTTCTCATGATATGTTGTTATTTAAATTCTTATCATCTTTTGAAACATTGAGGACAATGTTCGATTTAGGTTTGGGGGGTATTTTGCATTTAGAGTTTCTAGTCTTTTGCATTTAAGAAAAAAAAAATCTTCTAAATTGTCAAAAATATTTGTAAATATTTGCATAAAACCTCCAACTTGTAAAGATTTTAGAGTCACTAGCATACTTCTAGCTATGTTTACATAGAGAGTCTGGCCGAAATAACTGAACTTGGAAAAACTGGAGAACACAATCGGGTTTCTTGTTTGTCTAAGCGTTAAAGTTGGATTTAACCATGCCGGTGGGAAAATTATGTGCATCAAAGATATTTGGTATTAGAGTTGTGATCGCCTTTATTGGAGACTACCTATTTTTACATCAAGCGACGCACCGATCTTCAATTTTTTGTGACTATCTAAAAAGTCCTTTTAGAGTGTGTGTCACCATACGTAAATTCCGGGTAGGAATGGTGAGATACCCAACTTCGCACCACATTCAGCACTATTTTTGATCTCTTGAGTGCTAATTCCATCAATCATGAGGATGACGTCTAAAGATGAAAACTCCTTCTTGTATTTTGATTTGCAGTTAGTACCATTCTCTCTCACTCGACAACATCAACAGATCCATAGAAACACATCATCATCAACGAGCAGAGCAACGTTAGATTTTATGAAGAAAGGTTGAAATTGTCTAAGGTTTACATGTAACAATACAAGGAAAAGTAAAATTCTTATTCAAAGTAAAGATACAATACAAAGAGCAAAATTTTATACACGTTTGAAGCGGTATTTTACAAGAACAAAGAAAATAAAAGAAGATGAGAATTAGTGGAGTTTATGAAATCACGACAATACAAGTTGTGAATAATTGAGTGATAAAGTCCTTCATCCATGGAATTAGTAGTTTCATTATTTATTTTGTTGTGTTTTAATAAAAAAAAAGTTTATTTCGTAATTTTGTTTAAATAACACCATGGTAAAGAAGAAGAATTTAAGAACAAATTCCAAGCAACAAGGAAATTGAAGAGAAGAATTAGAAATTGTCAAGGTTCTAAGAAGTTCAAGAGCTCATCATCGACAGTTGAAGACCGAAGATTGAAGACGTTTCTATGGATGTTGTGAGAGTGGTGTTGACTGTCGACCGGATATGAAGGTAAGTGAGTACTCCCATCCTTGCTAATGGTTGATTTCCTTTCTTAGAGACCATCAAAAAAAGATTCTTTGTGTCCACGATTCTGTGGAGTCTCCAGAAATTATTTCGGAAGGTTTTCCTTCCCACCATTCAACGTGTGCGGTATTTCTTTCTTTATTCCTGCCCGCACACATGAGAGACTAAAAAAGCGGTATTTTGAGTGCAATTATCATAAAACCCTATTGGTGAGGCAGAAGTCGAGGCTTGTGATCGAACCCGAATTCTTTCATATGGTATGGTTATTTCTCGCCCAACTCTTAAGGATGAGAATGCGTTCTTTGGTATTTATAACTTCTTATTACTAGCATGCAGAAACTCTATGTCCTCATAGCTCCTTGGATGCTTAGGTCTCTGATACGCTCTGAAGTTGGAGAAGGTTTTGTGGGTACACCTCTGGTAAACCCTCAAGAGACTATAACTCGTCCACTAGGGACACCTAGGGGTTTAAAGGCTTAGTGCATTCACTAAATGCATTCAAGAGACCAGCGACAGTGGTATAATTAGGATTTCCTAATTTTTGTTTCACTCGAGGACAAGTAAAATTCAGGTTTGGGGGTATATGATGAGTGCCAAATATTGCATATTTCTACACCCTTTTATTGGCAATCATCTCATCTTTTGCGCTTTAAAATCATATATTATCCCAAATTCTGTATTTTCATTATTTTCAAGAATAAATACTAAAACTAATTAATTTTTTGTTTTTAGGTAATAAATAAAGCTTGGATGAATAGAGAAGCCAAAAGAGCAGAGAGTTTGTGGCGATGAAAGAGAGACAACAAAGACTCCCACTAGAAGGCAGTGAAGAATATTGTTTGCACCTCATCCGCAGGTGAAGAATGTTGCTTTCACGCCTCAAAACTAGAAGTGGGCTTGAGATACTAGCTTTGAAGAAGGTTTGGGCCTAGAAGAAGATTTTCCAAGTGATAAAACCCAAGATCTCGACCTGAGCCGTTGGATTTGATATAGCAGCTGAGCATCCAAAGCATCTCCACACGGTACATCAGAGTTCGCTACACCTTCCTAACACCCTAGCTTCCTATCTCCTCCCCTTGTACAAGCAGAAACCAAACACACCTTAATTGTGTTTTCTTCTTCTCTCCAAACCCTGCAGAGCTTCCATTTCACCTCCATCAATCACTTCCATCCCCTAAAAATCTCTTATCACATCCACCTTCTCAAGAGCCATCAATTAACCTCCTAGTCTTTATCTGTCTCTATCATAACTTCTTCTCCAAAACAGTAACCCTATAAGCTATGATTGAGAGAGATAGATTTAGGGTTATCTTCAATAGCTAAAGCAAACATCAAATCAATACTTGCAGGTCTGAATTGTAGAAGGGGTTTGTCAGAAAACGTGTCTTGAGTAAGTGGGTATTCTCTAATTATCGAATTCTAGTGATTGAGGATAAATTTTTGTATAAATAGGGAGGAGATTGTAAAAAGAAATTCATGCCCGGATTAGCCGGTGCACCAAGCTGTAGTTTATGTTTGTTTTCAGTATTTTCATCATGTTCTAATTTAATAACTAGGGTTTCGATGAAACCATTAATATATTGCTAAGTTTGATTCATGTTCTGATATTGTTCTTGTTATGCATTATTGTTTAGGATAGATATATTATGTGCCCTTCATCATTTTACTTTCACAGTGTATGTCATGCATCCATTGTAGTTAGAATACTTCTATGTTGAATGTGCTGCAACTCATATTTCACTGATTGTTATTGATCTTTTGACTAGTTGTGCCTTAATCAGATAGTTAGTGCTTAGGAGAGATACCTTAGTTGCGATTATAATATCTTTATTAGGAATAGTTTAATCATCTAAGTGATGAAATTGATCTGTGATTAGTTGTACTGTAAGAAGACAACTAATACTAGGGATTAGTTAGTTGCCTTAGCTGACATTAAGCCATCCATTTGAGACTAACCTGGATAAACGGTAGACTAGCATCTTGACCGATGTCCATTAGGGACAAGAACATTATTGAGACTGAATTGACGTAGTATAGGTTAATAGGTGGATTCGACAGCCCTGGTGCCCTTTAATTTGCATTCTTGCTTTACATTCTGTTTCATTTCTTTAGTTACTACCAACCATCTAGCCATATCAGCAAACAAAACCCCCCTTTTGGTTACTTTTTGCTCTAAGTAAGTTGTAGTGAGACCAGAGCTTCAACTCTACACCCACCTTATCCCTGTGGATCGACCCGTGCTTGCCCTGTGTTGCATATCGACATTGTGCACTTGCATTTATCATTGTATGTACTGTTTATAAGCCTACCAATTTATAGATAGAACTTTTGATCAATCAACATTAACAGACTCCGTTTTTCATGTATTTACCATTAATAAGAATAAAGTTATTTGTACAATGGATACTTTTAAGATTAAGGACTTGAAGACTTTCCCTTTTCGTTTCTGGTTTTTGTGATTCTTCATGTACACTTGATTCTCTAGGATCCAAACAAGTAGTTTATTTCGATAAGCTTAAGACTTGTAATAAAGATTGAACAAATTGTCTAGTTGCTTGTCTTCGTAGAGTTGCTTGATTTGAGTTTTTTAACTGAAATAGATTATTTCGATAATCATTGTTTTGGTTTGATCATTGACCAAAGGAGTTTATATTGTATAAATCGAAGATCCTTTATTTTACTACGCCTGATCAACATCGTGATTTGGGAGGTTGATAACTAAGTTAATTAATAAAACAAATTTCGTCAATTGCTAATGTTCCAAATGAAGAGTGGAAGTCTTTACAACAGGTGAAACGCCTCAAAATAATGGACATTTTCTTGGGATTCACGAGCATAAACTAGACTGGATGTAGGCACATGGATACTGAAGGAACTAAGTAACTAGGAGCAGTTTACCAGGTCTCAACTATACAAAATTGCGCTAGTTAATTTGTATAGCGGCTTAATTATGAGAGTATCTAAAACTAGACTAGGTCATAGGGGTTTTCTGCCAGGCAGTTTTACATGTTGACAAAATGTTGTGCGTCTTGTTATTATTTTCATTTTCGTATTATAATTCTTATTATAGTTATTATAAGTAATTACAGTTGTACGTTAATCCACTTTGTAAGGATCCTATAGTTAATTTCGTTTCGAACTCTAACTATTTACCAAGTTACATCTTAGTGAAGCCATCTTTTGGCATTACTATTTTGGTGAAATTACATAAGGTTGTATCTATATTGGTTGATACAAAAGATTTCTGTGCACTCGGTACCCTCATTATTTCAACACCACTAAATTTTCGTTCGTGAAACTATAAGATAAAATTCCTTGGACGATCTCAAAAATCAATATCCAAGGTCAACCTAGTATGTACCCATATTGCATAAGACAAGGTAAAAATTTAACAAGAACACGTCTTGTAGGATCCTGAAAATTGAGCTAGAAAACTATCTAGGTTGATTACCGTACTACTTGTGATATTTCAATTATAAAGATAAATAATATAATGTGGAAAAGAAATAACACACGATACCAGAAGTTTTATTAATGAAGAAACTACAATCTTGTAGAGAAACACCGAGACCTAGTCCAAATTAAACACTCACTAATTTAATTTGTTACACCTCTTGACCAAAATCATACTTCAGACTATATATAGAGAGAGACAAAGTATACCCACAAAATCTTCCGGCTTCAGTAGTATTCAAGCATCTCTAGAACTCCTAGACCTAGCAGAATATCAATTCTCTTAAGAAGTTTATATTGTAAATCTTCTAGTAAAACATCAGTTATCCTTAGAAGATGTGTCACATTATTTTGTGAAGACTAGTGTTATCCTTCCTCTAACAGGAAGCTTATTTATTTCTTTTCAGATATGTCTCAATCATGGTTTGGAATTAGTTTTGCAGTATAACAATGTCCAGGAAACCTCGATAATCCTGAACTCTTACACTCTAATCAAAGACAAGCCTAGATCACTACAACCTTACAAAAACAACCCAAACCAAATCAAATAAGAATATAGATATTTATCTTGTGGAATATCAAAGTATAATACAAAGAGAACTTTAAAATTTATATTTATCATATTTCTGATATATAGTTCGTTAACTACAATGACCAGTAAGAACAAAATCCGGATATAACAACTATTAGGTAAAAGATAGTCAGACCAGGCTTCACGAAGCCCTAAGTGAAGTCCTCAAAGTCGTATAACCTAATACATTTTCTTGAAGAAACTTAGGTTTTAAAGGACGACTCTAACCTAGCAACTAAGACGTAAAATTTTCAGGGATTAAGAATTCTTGTTGGATGGGGTCCTTTATTTATACATATTATCAAGTCTTAAGGTAGTTTTGCATTCAAGCTAAGATTGCTTAGAGTGCAAGCTAAACAACTTCTCTAATTAGATGAAATTCCAAGTTAGGAATTTATATAAGCATGTGAGAAGTTTGCTTTAATCACAAAGGAGAATATGCACTCATGGTCAGATTGGTTATAGAACCGTGCACAATAGATGGTTCACCATGATCAAGTAAGGCCGTGAAGGTTCAAGCAATAATGATGTCGAGGAACATTCAAGACTAAACAATAATCCATAATGCCAATAAAATTTTGTGAATACAGGTGCCTTACAAGTGTTTATGAGAGACTAAGTAAAAGCGCAAGGATACCTTAAAATTTAGTGTACAAAGTACAAGGAATGCTTTGAAAATATTGTTCTTTTTTACTTTTGGAAACAATGTACAAAACTATGTCAAAATTAAGGTATTCATGCATACCCCTAGTATATCGTGTACTTCTTTCCTTTGAACAAAGGTTACAGGTATCACATCGGGTATGCGTATACCCAGTGACGGAGGGAAGATTTATTGGACCCTGGGTCAAAATCAACTAAATCGATATTTCTAGTTTTTACCTACCTAATTTGCCCCCACATGTGCCTAAATTTACAAGAAAATCACACATGTTAATACTAGAACTTAAAAACAAGTGTGGTCTATAGACCCCACTTGTCTCAGTGTGAATCCATGGCTGCATATACCCCAAAAAGTTTGTATACTTTTGCTTTTAAAAAAAAAGAAGAGGTTACGGTACTATGTCTAAAAACACATGGTATGCATACCGCATATGCATACGCCGAACAATTTGTGTACTTTTACCGTTTGATATATATTCAGAAATATACGTCGTAAATATACATATTATTACTCCATATGCATATCCAAAACTATTTATGAACTATTTATGGGTAATATTTCAAAGATCAATCGTACTATAATAAAAAAAAAGCCTCTTTTTAGTGCAGCATTCTTTTCTTTTAGTCACAAAAAAACAAAACAACGTGGTGTCACCTTGAAAGTACTAATATGACCTTCGGCATCATTTCACCTATATTAAAGCGTAAAAACGTACGTCGAATCAATATTTACATATTCAACCTTATATATTTACATATTTACAGAAATGTCATTGTTTTGAAAATATATTATTTTATAAGAAAACTTGATACCTTTTAAAATACACATCAGATTTTTGTAAAATTAACATATTTGGAAAGCTATTTGAATTATCTATGTAACGAGTATAATATTAAATTTTATTTTACGAGAAAAAATATCATTGTTATCAAATTTGGTGTTGTTAAAAAGTAAAATTCAAGCATGTGTATCACAGAAGTGGTTTGACTAGTTTTAAATAAAAAAAAATTTGTGAATAATAAATTGCTATTGACTAAGATTATCAAATTATTTGTGCACAACCATTGCTTGAATCATATTTCGATATTAATTCAAGACAAGCTTGAATTCGAAATTTCTTATCTTCAATATTAAATTCATTAAAACCATACGAAATTTTCTCATAAGATAGAATGGTAGATACTTTGAATAAATAGGATAAATCGGTCTTCACATACCTTTGTTAGTGAAGTTCTTGTAAATGCCTTCGTTTGTCCTTCATTTTCAATCTTCGAGGGTATTCGGTGATATATGATATTTAACTAACATGCTCTAATCTTAGTCCGAGAATTGACTTTAATAGACTAGAAATCAAGATATAGTTTTGTACATCTAACACTGATTATAAGCTTGAGATAGCAAAACTTTTGAGTTCGACCGAGCAATGCTCTGACAACACGAAAATATGTATACCACCAACGCTGAAAGTAAATATCATAAAATTAGTTATTTGCTAAAAAATTAAATATATAGCCAAAGGATATTTATTGTCATATTTACCTTAACAATGCCTCATAGACCTTCGATGTTTGAGGAATTCAATGATGCGAGATCGAGACAAATGTGCAACTTTTCTAGGATATGGGTGAAAATACAGGGGGTACCAAATACACCACCAACTTTTTCCTTCGGAAAACTGTATGTAAAAAACCTAATACAACTGCTAGTAGACCAACTGAATGATCCTTGACAATATGTATATAAAATTTATATCTCTATCTCTTCTCAATCAGTATGTATATAGACAAAGATTCTGTGAACCGGATTGTTAAGAACAGTACTTGAACGATCTTAAAAATCAATATCCAAGATCAATTTATTCGTATTCAAATAATCCAATCAGAATTCTTCCAAGTGATTAAACTTGTTATGTATCTTTCAAGATACAAATTTTACAAGAAATAAGTCTCATAATCGATTACAATTAAAAGGATGATCTAACTGGATTGAATACGTAAAATCTATATCATTCAAATTATAAAGATAAACAATATAAAGCGGAAAGGAAATACACAAGACACCAGAAGTTTTGTTAACGAGGAAACCATAACAACAACAAAATCCAGGAATCTCGTCCAGATTTGAACACCAAACTGCATTAATCCACTACAAACACTGGTCTACTATTGGACTTCAGACTGAAATGTAGTTGAGATCGAATCCACCCTCCAAGTGATTCAGTTGCATTCGTGCTCCTTACGTCTCTTGAACCTTGCAAGGCTCTACGTAATTGATTCCCTTAGCCGATGTCCTTTACATCCTAAGAGTTGCTTCATCCGAAGTGAAGACTTTTGATACCAATCTGCCTTTAACGAATAAACCTAATTTATTTCCCGTTTAGATCAAAGATCAAGGCTTGGAAATCTGTTTGCAATAGACAAATCCAGCAAACCTCACAATCCGGAACATTTACACTCTCTTAGATGAGAAGCGTGGATCTTTTACCACCTATCAAGAACAATCTTTGAGAGATCAATTAAGACCAGTTTTCAGATATCTATCTTGAGGAATCACAAAGTCTGAGACGAAGAGAACTTCGCCATTACTATATATCTTGCCTGAATGAGATTACAAAAACTTTGATAGCAGAAAAGCAAGATCATGATACATGAATTATCAAGGTAAAGATAGTCGGGCCTGGCTTCACGAATCCCATAATGCGAAGTCTCTCAGTCGTAGACCTAATTAGGTTTATCAGAGGAAACCCAGGTCAATAGAGGACAACTCTAGAATCAACTAGGACACAAAGTGTCAAGGATTAAATTTACCAGTTGAAAGAGAATCTATATTTATAGCTTTCCAAGACTAGTGGTTACGTAGAATTCAATCTAAGATAACTTGAGAATCAATCAAACTCATTTCTCGGAAAATACAATAAAATAATATACATTGTGGTCCGGTTACGAAACCATGTATAATGACTGCTCGACTTGGCAAGTCTTCCAAAAAGCTAAAAGCAATTTGATGTTCCTTTAAATACCTAAGAGTTTAATCATGACACATACACATGAGTGTTTAAGTGAACAATGAATGAAGTCTTAAAGTGTTTAAGAGAGTTCTAGCAATTCTAAACATATTTTAAAAAAATAAGTCTTTGAACATCTGCTAAAATTTGTTGGGACAGTTGGTAGAACGGTTCGTGAACCGTAAGGCTTGTTCACGATTCAGGTGCTACGGTTCATGAACCGGGTTCGCCAAACCTACAAGACTACGAAACTCAGTTGACCATGGTTCGTAAACCGGGTTCACCAACTTCTAGCATATTATACCAACTTCAAATTCAATTCACCACGGTCCGTGAATTGTACCCAAATGAACTTACGGAGTGCGAACTGGTTCGCCAACCTTTTCTGCATTTCTTAAGCTCAGATATCTATGTTTTGAGAACGGGTTCGACCTACCCTTAGCAGAAATAACAGAAGTTCTGAATTTCCCGGTTTTGATGTTTGAAACATTCCCAGGTGATAAAATCATATGCATGGGAAATTTTCAATTGATCCAAAAATTAATGCACAAACAATAAATTTCCTAAAACTATTATTATTATGGCCCACTGAACATCTTTGCTAAAATCATATTTCGAGATTTTTAATAAGACTAGCTTGACTTGAAACTTCTTCTTTGCAAATCTACTAGAAGTCATACGACAAGCGTCAACAAATAAAATGATAAGATAGTGAGTAGAATAAAATGGTTTACTCTTCACATACCTGATACAAAAGTTCTCCAAATGTCTTTGTCGATTTTTAGTCATCGAGGGTGATCTCTGAAACTCAACTACCAAAATTCTAACCTAGCCCGAGACTTGACTTAGTAGACTAGAGATCAAGATATAGTTTTAATCACCTAACATTGGCAACAAGCTTGAGATAGAAAAACTTGTGGGTTCAATCGAGCAATACTCTAACAAGGGGACTCCCAATCATAAGCAATATCGACCTCCATATCTCGTGACGCCTCTAGGAATCCTACTTGAGCAGTAGTGTTTGAGGTGGGTAAAAAACATGAAACAAGTAACCATAAAACAAATACCTTGGCAATTTCTGCATCCACTTCCAGGTCATTATTATTGTAATTTATTGTACAAGAATGCCCTTAAACCGGAATTAGGAATTCCTGCCTTTTAAGTTAATGTGCCTCGCCTCTCTTGTCATGAGAAGTACCGCGAAACTTCACGTTTATATCTCCTGCCAACCAAAATTCTTGGTCAAATGGAAGGAAGATAAAAAATCTAACGATGTCATTCATGTAAAAATATTAACATTTGTTAATTTTATTTACATCTTCATGCGGATTGCATGTAAACTATAAATCAAAATATTTGACCTACCTATTTCGAAGTCTTCAAAATGAAACGTGTGTGTAGTATACCACGGACGTTCCACCATTACAAACAACAATTTGTTTCTGACGTGTCTTCGCATCAATACAAAGTAAATCAAGGAAATTTATTGACTATTCTTTTAGCACACGAGGTAGCTCTTCATAAATTTTTAACTTCGTACCAATCACCTCTTGGTTTTTGAGCAGCGCTATCTCGCCCAATTTTTGTACACTGATGACCTTGAGCTCTGGCTGATTGTGGCCAAAAATAAGATTGAGATTGTTCTCTTCATCCGAACTTGATCGTGTCGTCGATATAGGCTGACTGTTTTTCTTTTCCCGAAAGAAGAAGGTTTGTTCCTAAGCGTGTTTTCTATCTAATTTTCGCCTTAATATATTGAGATTGAGACATTTCTACTGATACATTCAGAAAAGTAAGAATTAAAATAATTTATATTGGAGCAACATTATAGAAAAAATTAAACTTGGTATGAGTTGAGTTTAAAGGGATATGTTATTTACAGGGTTAAAAAAAAAATCCATATCTTGGCTGTTGCAAAATAATTGTTATCGGATAGACTCGTATATGTACGATGAATTATTTTCTCATGATGAAAAATCGAATCTGCACATCCCATATACCATCTAATAAACTTTTTTTATTATTACTAATATAACACGGATGCGCGATGCGCTTGACGTCCCGTTCACTCCGTAATTTTGTTGTTTCCATTTACTTTTTATTAGCAAAGATGCACGGATGCGAGCTCGGTTCCGTGTTAAGTTCTCTTCTCTTAGTTTCTGTTATTTCCGCTAGTTTAGCCTTTTATGGATTACGGGGTTGATGTAATTAAACATCTTTGTAGCGTTGTCGCTCATACTCACCTTCCATATGAAGTTTGGTTTATCCTACGACTCACGGTTATGGATCCATTTATGGAATAATGTCGGTAGGTCATGTTCAATTACACATTCATTGGAATGAAACTGCACCGCTACGCGCCTGCCATTCAATCCTAATGATCCAACAATCCATATTATCTCGACGCCTGCCATTCGGACCTAATGAACCAACACTTCAGACTGCCACGGAACACTCATTCTCACTATGAACCATTGCACACACTCGGACTAAAAATTCATAACTATGTTAAATTCAACTAAAAATATCTTCTCTCATACTCCACGTAAATTAGGAGTACATTTCACGTAAATTAGGAGTACATTTCATTGATGCTAAACAGATGTTTCAAACCGATAATAAACATTGAGACATGTAAACCAAAATTTTCATTGCAAATTTCTTAAACTGGTACAAATAAGATGTATTAGAAAAAGTTCATTTACGTAATCCTATATCTCCATTTCAGTTCATCCAACCAAGGACTATGTTTCTACCTGAAACCTGACTTCACATTATAACTTTTTTCAAACTGGAGCCACCACTATCAAAGCCAAAAGCTAGGAAGAATGCCTATTACGCGTTGCAACACTATACGACGGGTAAATTTAATTCAAGGTCGTAATTACATCAAAGTAGCAGTGAGGCTGTTGTGACTCATGTGAAAATCAAGCTCGGATGAGTGAGTCCCACGGAATTAACACATGAAATCCATGAACCCCATAAACAAATGAATTGAGTTGCATTTTCCAAGAGTCTAATAACAGGACCTTGTGATCAAAAGCTTGGTTGGCAAAAATAAATACGGATGAAAAATTCTTATACAGTAGAATTTCTCATCAAATTATGAACTTTCAGTCTCCCTGTACAACTTGTTTTTTTTAAAGCTAACAATCAACGGGTCGTGAACTTTCTACTTTCTGGTTAAGTGAGAAACCATTTCTCGATAATCTCATTCATAATAATAGTTTGGTTTTGATGTATCAGTTGCATGAAGAATATATGTGTCAGAATCTACTTACCACCAAAGTGCAGCATATATCTTTAGAAAAAAAGTTCAGGCATTTCCACAAACAGCTAACCTGCACAATCCCAATATGTTAACTTGATTTGCTCTGAATTTGATCCAAGTAATTATTCTGAAATAATTTACTCTAATTGTTTAAATTATTATAGATTATCAATCAATTCCACGTCTAGGATCACCACGATCAAGTTGGAATTCTGGATTTCACTTCTTGAGTTTCCCTGATTACAACTAACACAAAAGATTTTGTTGGAGGATTAACATCAGAAATACAAAACCAATTCATTAGGTTAATTTGATTTACAGGTTAGGTTAATCAGAAATTGTGGTGGTGCTGCTGGATTAACTTTTTTTATTAGTTTTAATGGAATCGGAATTAGTGGCGGAGGTGCTGGTAGTGACAGCGGAGGTGGTGCTGGTAGTGACGGCGGATGTAGTGCTAGTGGTGGTGGTGCTGGCGATGGTGATGATGGCGGAAGTATCGATGCTAGTTGTGCTGGCGCCTGGTGTTGTTGTGGGTGGTCGTAATGGGGAAGAGATGTTAGAACGGAGAAGAGGACTTGGAGGAGATATTAATGAAGGTATTTATGTGATAGCCATGGGTATTTTAGTCATGTGAAAAAGCTTCACAACACAATTACCTCTTTTCTTTATATTAGTATAAGATTATTTTGCTCCCTTTTAATGTTCATTTTGATTTAAATGTTATATTATTACTACGTAATAACAATTATAATTCAGAAAGACTATCTTTTAGTAAGAAATTGGTTGGTAGTCTAGCCTTTTTGAATAACTACAGCTGGCCTATGGAAAAGAAATTCTCCGACTCCCATCTTTAGAAAGTCTATGGTGTCATCATATGACACACCTATGTTTAACTATGCCAAGTACCACTGGACTCGCTCCTAGATGTTTTATTTGTTTTTCTGGACTCATTGCCCCTTCAAAAAAAAATAACACCATGCGTCAGCCACACCTATGGATGACCACGTCATCTAACATGTGATGTGACTTCGGAGAAACAAAATATGTGACCATTTTACCCTTATACAGTGTCCTATAACAAAACAAAAGGGAAGAGTAAAAATGGAACATTACAGAGTCTGCTCAAAGTACATGCAATTTTTCCTCCGAAGTTCCTTATCGATCACTCAGACAAGATCATTCTCAAAGTAAATACTCGTTTCTTGGCTGTTTTACTCTTTGACTATTTAATTTACTCCTTATATTGATGGATCGTAACTGAAACTAGGGCTGGGCTAAGAATTGTACAGTAAAGAAGGAAAAAACCTAACAGAAATGGGAAAAAGAGGTAAATGTGATGATTATGTAAAGATTGAAAAGACTAATGTAGTCAAGAAAAGACTTAATCAGAGAAAGTATATTAATCAGCTTAAGAGAGAAATTCGATGTTTAGAACGTGCAAATAAAACATATAAAACTACTGCCATTGAATTAGAAACATGGAAAGAGAATTTTATAGAGAATGAGAAAGAATTAGAAGCTTACAGAAAAATGAACAGTAATGGGTCACTAGTGGAGAAGAAATTGGATTCTGTTGTGCATGAGGATAAGTTGAAAGGGGAATTTCTTGTAAATGATGAGCAGAATGATTATAAAATCAAGTACAGCGAACTTCTTCTTCGGATGAAACGACTAGAAGATGATCAAATCCAATGCAGTATGAGTGAATACCACAAGGTTGTTCAGCTTGAGACAGAGAAAAAGGAATTGGGGATTGGGAATTGTGGATTACAGGAAGAGGTGAATGTTTGGGAGAAAGTAATACAGGCTTGTAAAGTGAAGAGTAATGAGCTGTCTGCTTTACTCGATGAGAAGAAAATGGAATATGTTGTGCTTGAGGATAAATGTAAAGATCTAAGATTAAGTAAACTTGTCGTCGATGATGAATTGAAAAATTATAAAACTAAGTGTATGGAGCTTGAAGAGCGGATTACTCAAGTAGAAGCAGATCAAAGAGTTATTTGTGAAAAGGAGAAGAAGGGACAAGAACAAAATTTATTTTTGTTGCATGAAAATGGCAAGCTTGTTCAACTCAAGACAGAAAATAGGGAATTGGAGCTCGGGAAATGCAGATTACAGGATGAGATTAATAATTGGAGCAAGAAGTTTCAAGAGATGGAAACCCAATTTCAAGGATTGCCAATGAAGGTGCTTTGGAGAAAGCTAAACTGAAAGAAGAATTGGCAGTTTATAGAAGTATGTCTCAGGAGCTGCAGGAAGAGCTTGAGAAGAAGAGAATTCAGTTTATTGCAAGTACATATAAACTGAAAGCCTTGACATCAAGGAAAAACTCTGTTAATAATGAGCTGAATGAGTGCAAGACTGTGTGTATTCAACTGAAAGAGCGAATTGCACAGTTAGAGAAAGATAAAAACTTGATGTCCGGTAAAGAGAAGAGGGCCCAAGAAATAATTGCTGAGATGTCTGCTGAAATAAAAAATAAGGGAAGTGATCGGAATGAAGAGTATGTTAAGCTCAAGGCAGCATATGCTGATTTGGAACTTGGTAAACATAGCGCACAGGAGGAGATAAGTAGGTTGAGGAAATGTTTGGCTGACTCCAAAACAGAAGCAGCTTTCAGGTTGACTCATGAAGTCAAGTTACAGACTGATTTAGATGATTGTAAATTTCAGTTCAATCAGTTGTCTGACAAGCTTCAAGAGCAGGCTTCAATAGAAGTTAAGTCGTCAGAGGGATTAAAAAAGGCGAGTGACGAGACTGAAATGTGGAAGGAAAGGTTTGGGGAGATGAAGAAAAAATCTGAAACATATAGGTGTGAGTGTGATGAGTTGTCTTTGAAACTTGAGGAGAAAACAAGGGAGTGTTTTGTTACCGAGGTTAAGTTGAGTGATCTTAAATCAAGAAAGAATTCTGTAGATTTTGAGCTTCATGAGTACAAGAAGACATCTAATGTACTTAAAGAGATGATTTCTTGTTTCGAAGAAGAGCACAAGGTTATCTGTGAAACAGAAAAAGGGGATAAAGAAAAAATCACCAACTTGTCAGAGGAATTGAAGAAGGCACGTGATGAGTCAGTAATGTGGAAGAAAATGTACGAGGAGATGAAGAATGAATCTGAAGCTTGTAGATGCAAGTGTGATATTATCAATGAAAGAGAGAAGGTGTTTCTACCGAAAGAAGAATTGGCAGTTTGTAGATCTCAGGAAACGCCTATGGAGCTTGAGAAGAAGATAATTCAGTTTGATGCAAGTGGATATAAATTGGAAGCCTTGACATTAGCAGAAAAAACTGTTCATAGTGAGCTCAATGAGCGTAAGACAGTGTGTAATGAACTGAAAAAACGGATTGCACGGTTAGAGAAATATAAAAGCTTGATGTCTGGTAAAGAGAAGAGGGCCCAAGAAAGAATTGCAGAGTTGTCTGCTGAATTAAAAAAGAAAGAAGGTGGTGGATTAGCGGAGTATGTCAAGCTCAAGGCAGCATATGCTGATTTGGAACATGGTAAACAAAGTGCAGAGGAGGAGATAAAAATATTGAGGAAAAGTGTAGCTGACCTTAAAAACCAAGCATCTTCGCGGCTGAAATGTGAAATTGAATCACAGAAAAATTTAGATGATTGTAAATTTCAGTGTTATCAGTTGTCTCTGAAACTTGAGGAAAAAAATAGGGAGTGTCTTGCTAGTGAGGTTAAGTTGAAAGATCTTACTTCTAGTAATAGTTGTGTAGTTTATGAGCTTAATGAGTACAAGAAGGCAGCCGATGTACTTAAAGAGAGGATTTCTCAACTCGAAGAAGACTTGAAGGATATCTTCGAAACAGAGAAGCAGGCCCAAGAAAAAATCATCCACTTATGTGAGGAATTAAAGAAGGCTGGTGAAGATACAAAAGTGTGGAAGGAAATATGCGAGGAGATGAAGAAAGAATCCGAAGCTTATAAATGCAAGTGTGGTGATCTGTGTCTGAACCTTGAGGAGAACAAAAGGAAGAGTGATAATTATGATGTTATCTCCGAAAGAGAGACTGTAGTACAACAAAGCATTACTAAATTCGAGGAAACACGAATTTTGGAAAGAGAAAAACCAGATCTGATCAAGACATATACTTCGGGTTCAGATTATTTGCAGTCTGAAGTTTCTCACAAGGACGGAGAGAATAAGGACAACTCTCGTATGGCTGTCACAGGTATTGAGAACTTTCTTACTTCTTAGATATGCATAATCCATGGATCCTTTTGGTACTTTTATTCATCCCTTTTCTTTCATATCGTTGTTTCTAAGTGTCTATGTAAACTGTCGACATTATGACTCTGGAGCACAAAATACGTATAAATCATAATACCTTTTTTGCTTAAACTAATAACACTCGATGAGAATATTACCTACATTAAGTTGGGGTGTGCTGGTATTATGAAGAAGGTAGACTCGAAAATATACACTTACCAATGAATCTAATGCATGTTTTGTTGAGATTATTAGTCCCACATTGTCTGGGCATTTAAGATCCTGCGATTTATAATCCTAAGAACCTCTCCACTCATAGCCAATTGATTTTGAGTTGGATGTCCGTATTATAACATGGTATCAGTCAGTTGACCGCACCTTTATTCTGCGTCACCCGATTTAATTGTCCACGTGTTTGTAAGACCCGCCGAGGCTACACGTGAGGGGACGTGTTGAGATTATTAGTCCCACATGGTTGGGTTATTTAAGATCCTGCGGTTTATAATGTAGTAGGGCCTCTCCCCTTATTGCCGATTGGTTTTGAGTTGGATGCCCGCAGACTTTAATATGGTATCATATCTCAGTTACAAACCAAACTTCATGATCTTATGATCTTAATCCGGACATTGTATTAACTGGAAGATATTTTCTAGGTTTGCCATGAATCTATGTCCTTGTTACTTTAGACTGAGAAGATCTATCTGGTGCATTTATAGGTCCATGTGGGTAGCCGCTAGCATATGTACTGCTTGTAGGCCAACTACATTTTCATAAAATGATAAAACTAACTTGTACTAGCCATACTTACCTAATGCATATCTATGTCATTGCTCAACAGTGAAATGAAGTAGAACCGAAATTTGCTAGCAGTCATTTTCTCATACTTTCTGGAACATTTGCAGGCGTATCTTCAGTCACCACGATGTGTAATACATTAATAAATGTTGAAAGTGAGAAGAATATACCTATAGAGATCGAACTTGATGGCATCATCGACATCAGTGACAGCGAAGATGAATTGCCACCATCAGAAAGAAGATTTAATAGGTCTTTACCAGGTCAGAGGTGTGATGAAAATTGGAGCAATCTTAAGGAGGATTCCCCACTCAGTTCGACAAGGAAACGAAAGTGGGTTTCAGCCACTGGATCAAGTGAACAAGGGATTGAGGAAGATATTATAATGAAGAAATTTAATGCGCATAAAGATGAAAATCCCAAGCGCTTCTCATTGACGATGTGCTCACGGATTCCTAATGCATCTTTTGGAGGTCAACATGTTGAAGAAAATAAGAGCTCCACTGAAGGGGAAACACTTGACCATTTGCAAACGAGTGGAAGTTTACATGAGAAGGTAGGGAACACTTGTATGGGTGACACAGAGAATGTGCTGGAAGATGTTCGTTCAAATGGTGAAAGTGAGAATTATGGTGCACATGTGGTGAAAGGCGATTTACATTTGGATGATAATCAAATTAAACTTATCCAAGGTAATCAATCGAATTGGAAATTTGGGGCGGACATGCTTTCTTCCTTCGAAGAGGATCCTGAGATTTCTATGAAAGCTGTTTGTGCCCTTTGTCGACAGCAAACATTGCAGGAAAAATCTGAGCAAGATCCACTGGGTTACAATGCGAAGCGTGGGTTTGGCGCGTTTTATGTAATCAGGTACAACCATAAAGGCCTTCACTGCTTCACTTTATTGCTTTAGTTATTCTCGTACCTATTCATGTCTATATGGAAATCGTACCTTGGGCCTAGGTCATCAGTTGCTCTCTTGCTCATGTTTGCTATTTTTTCTTTAAACTAGTCTTTTCATATGTTGCAATGCTACGCCGAACTCTGTTTACTGATAAAACCTGATGATACAGTCCATGTCTGCACTTCCTTTCGAAAAGTTATTTGTTTGCTCTTTATGTGTTCGTGTTTCAAGCTTCATACTTTGGTGTGAGAATCTTTTCCTATCCGGCTGCACCATTTCTTATCTACTTGAGGTTGAACACGATTGATGGACCAGGTATTGATGGATGGTCCCTATTTATTTATTTATTTCTCAATTAATTTTAATATAATTAACACTGAATCCACTTATGCTGCAAGATTAAGTTTCTTCACTCAATAATTATATTAAAATAGTTGTGTCATTGAGCTCTGGAGACTGGAGTAAGGGTGTTCCTTTTTATGGTTATTATCCATTCCTGACATTTTGTTTTCACTCTTCAGTGGCTAATTCTGCTCTTGTTTGCTATATATGCATAACTACGCTTTACCCGACACTATTTCGTTATTGTCTGACTGATATTGTACATAAGCCTATTCTAGATTCAAGTAGGGAATATTATGAAGAAAAAAAACTCTAGCTGGTGAATGATAATATGTCCAGAAAGCATCTCAATCTGTGAGCAAAATTGTAGTTTTCTTTTCTGCTTAGCTAGTTTGTGGATATCAGGTATATATCCTTCATGCTATATATATTTAGAAAACTGTGGCTGTAGGAATATAAAAATTGGGTAATTTCTGGAATACAAGATGGCATGGTGGAACTGCATTTATGGTTTCAAAGTTCCTTTTTACTGCTAATCATATTTTTGCCAAGCTTGAAATGGTCCGTCGATGGTTAAGTTATTTTTTACTACAGGGGAACTGAAATAGCTGCTTTTCTCGCGGATGGAGATCAAGAGGGCGGCCTAAAGAAGTCCATTGAGGAGTTGAATCTGTGGGATCGTAAAGCCCTTGAAGAACGCAAGATGTTAGCTAGAATCCATTCAAATCAGTTATTCAGAATATATAAAGCTAAAGAAGATCCTTTCTTCCTTCCTAGTTCAGCAAATTAGTTATGTTGAAACATCGGGTAATACAATGCTATAAGACAATTCAGTACTCCATTCAAGTGATTTTGTAATATATGTATATATTCGTGATTGCACGCTGATAATTCTCTCCAATGGGAAACCTCCTTTTGACCTATATTTCTCGCGTGCACCTAGCAGCATGTCCCGTCCTGTCTGGGACTGGCGTGTACTCGTCTCCCGGAGCCACTGCCGAAGATTTTTATTTACAGGGTGGTGCTTGAATTAATGTCCTAGTTGATTCATTTGTTATCTGGGGATATTAGGCTTATTAGAAGCTCATAGTTGAGCTTATTTTCATTTTTGTGTGCAGGACAAGATGCGATTACTTGAAAGTAGCGGAACTAGAACTGAAATTTGGGTGTAAAATAGTTGACAAGTGAGTTGCTAAATAAAAAAGACCAAAAAGAAAAAAAAAAAACTCTTTCGCAAGGGTTGGAGAAAGATGCCCTCGAGTAATTTAAGTTTGAGCTTCTCAAAATTTGGGGGGTGCTTGACCACAACTTAAGAGTCTAAACTCCCCTTGGTTACGTCATTGCTTGTAAGCCGTTTCCGACGAGTAGAAGTCACAGCAAAAATAAAAAACAAGAAATATGAAAGATTTGAGCCCACCTATCAACAAACGAAAATGAAAGATTTGAGCCCTAAACTTGGTTTTCATTAAAACCACTGATGTTCACATATTGAAAGCGTGAATCGTGGCTTCATGACTGATGTTTGAAGTGGATGTTTTGTTATAAATAAATTAGTCGTAACTAGTAATTATAAATTTATTAAAAAGATAACATCTATATAAATTTTATATAAGACTAATTATTATCAAAAACAAAGCGTGTATATCAATTCAACCTTCTCCGGGCAGTGGGAGGTGGGGTGTTTGATTCCCCCTTAAAACATTCAGATTTTTCTTTTAAAAGCTTTAAAAATTAGGCGGGAAAGAAATTGACTAAGTCAAAAAAGCGTACTTCACATAACCGCTTCTGAGCGAAATGCCGAAGCGTGAAGCGAAGCGTGAAGCGAAGCGTCTGCTCCGAAGCGTGAAGCGTACGCTTCATGAAAGATGCGCTTCACATGACCGCTTCAGAGCGAAATGATGAAATTTGAAGCGAAGAATACGCTTTTAAAAACCATATTTAAAACTTTCAAACAATGCAACATTCTGAGGGTACCAGCCCATCCTGGGGTCATGAAGATTTCCCGAACTATTCTCTAATCTAATGGGGGAGTGGGACTATCATTTACAGTTTTAAAGATCAAAATTACTTCAAAGCTACAATTCGTCCCATATTTTTTACTAGGAATGTGCATTTCTGCTCCAAATCATGGCATGCTTCCGGCCTAACGTGTTTCCCGTTTACCCATTGGCATATCGATCCTGGACCCGACATAAGGCTTGCACTTGAGGATGTATTTACAGCACTTCCATCTCCTACCCTCTCTCATTTCCCGTAGAAGCAGCATCACAACATGAGAGAATCTGTCCCCCAGCTGAAAACTCCAGTTACACTAATAATCTTCGTACTTTTTGCAGGCTTGCATCCTACCCCTACTGACTAAAAGAATCTGCAGGTCTTCTTGCGAGTTAAACATCAAATCATTTGTCTCAAACTCCTAAATTGTCCATAAGACCATTGAAACGACCCAGTTTGAATTGGTGTACTTCTCGTGAGACACTGGTGAATTTCTTGCTTTCAAAAATCACATAAATTAAACTCATAAACCACTGCGTAAGTCAGGTCTTTAACAGACCCACTGCTCCTTAGGCGCTTGATTTACAGTGGCTTCAAAACCCTGCTTTTAAAACTACAATGCCAAGTAATCTACAGAATTCTATTCATGCCTGCAGATAGAAAATCTAGAAGCAAAACAATACCCGAACTATTTTTATTGCATCAGTTGACACTCCACCCCTTAAACACTTCAATGAAATTGCTCATGTGGGTGGATCAACACTTGAACTCGTGTCCAGATAATCACACATGACATGACCTTGGAAATTGGATCGATTACCTTGGTTATCTTCGATTTCAGCCTTTTGGTTAGTAGCCCTTCAAAAGTGCTTGGTTAAGATTAGTAATCAATTGTGCAGTACATCAAAGAAAACCATATAAATGCAGTATAACTGCAGCTATAAAGTCGCATTTGTCGAGTTAGCTTATTTAATCATTTGAGTTCAACACAACCTTCCAACATACAAATAGTGATTATCAGTTTCAATAAATTCATAACCCAAAACAACAAACATGAAAGACCATAAAACACCTATGTTCTTTTTTAAATTCAACTATAGAATAGAAATAAATTTAAATAGAGAGTAAGAAAAGCATTGAGAAAAATCAAGAGAGTAAATAGGTACAATAGATCTGCTGCTAGAAATATTTAGAGACATGTAATGAGTGGGAATGCTAATAGACTACTGATGATTCATTCATTCATACTCTCATAAATATACTTTGTAACCTAGATTTACTCTTTATATACAGATCAACATGTCATCTTTATTCCATTAGTCATACAACTATAATAAAACAACCGAAATTGAGAGACGGACAGCAATCATGTTACTCAAAGTTAAACAGACCTTGGGTATGCCTTCATTAGTTCTGGAGCTTCCTGCTCAAACTTGATCATATACTTCTTCAAGAACAACTTCTCAGGCATTATCAAAAGTGATGTTAGGGGTTTCTTTTTTAATCAGATTGTTGGAGATTAAAATTCGGTAAACAGAACACCTTGGTTTAATCCTCTTCTCCAAGCTATAACAAAAGATTGATGGGCATGCCGCAATAATCGATGAAGTATAACCCATTTGGTTCACAAGGAAATCATTTATCGCCAATACTTTATTTTTAGAAGTAATCATACACTGAGGATGTTTCTTAAAAGCGTTAAGAATTTTGTCTTCAGACCAACCCAATCCCCTAAACATATTCATTTTTGTCTCAGTGGATGTACTCCCTGTTAATACATGGATAGCCAGAAGAAACATAGTATGGGAAGGATCAAACTCCATTCTCTTAACTTGTTGTACAATCTCCATAAAACGATGAGACGGAAAAGACATAGTTGTGTATTGGAATACTAGAAACCGACATATATTATGTTCAGAGACACCTAGATTTTTCAAAAGCTCAATGTTTAGCATTATAGTTTCGTTCAGGTGCTTCCTGAGAAGAATCGGATAACGTTTAATGTTGGCAATGAGCACTTGGTCAGTGTGAAATAAGCTTCTGAGATTATCAAATCTAGGGGTTAATTGAGTTTCTAAGCTGTGATTCAGGATACAGGGGTCCGCAGAGATGAACTTGGCAAGTTCAACTCCAAAATTCCTTTAGACTTTAAAAAATCAAACTTGGGTTTTAGGTGTACCTCAGCAACGGATGAGAGTAGTGATGGTCTCTTGGTGATAAGTTTGCACATGTAACGTTTAGTGAATCCGTAGCTCTCGAGTAGGGATACAACTGAGTCTGGCTTTGATGTGGTCATAAAATGGACTTTTTTGGAAGCAGAGATTGCTTCATTTTCTGCTAGCCCACATGAATTGATGAGATAAGAAACAACAAAAGAAGAAGAAGAAGAAGAAGAGCTGTGATTTTGGGAGCAATATCTGGAGGAAGAGGTGATGGATCTAGCCCTAATTGAAAGAAGCAGAAGAAGAGATAAATCCTGGGTTTTTGAAGAATGTTCACTGAGATTCCTTATCAGATGAGATACTGTATTTCTAACGGAAGGAAATGACATTGTTTATCAGATCAGCTCAACTCAAGAAGAAAGACAAGAGCAGAAAGTTAGGGTTTTATTTGGAGAGAAGAACTCACTGCTTTGGAGACAGGAAGACTTGAAACTTGAAAGGGCTTTTTTTCAGGGCTAAATTGGGGGTCCTGGGACCCTAGCTACAGGACAAAAAAAAAGTCATGAAATAGTAATTGGAAGTTATCCCTTATCCCAACTTTTTTAAATTGCTAAATTACCCAAATCATTAGTGGTAATTAAGTTAATTAATTGTTAATTAGTTTAATTTGATTAAAATCAGATTTAGGGATAAAATTTTGATAAAAGAAAAATTGTGTTTTTGTGTTGTGGAGAGGAAGAAGTTGAGTTTTTGGGGGACTCCAGTAGAGGAATTATATTGCTCAAAATGAAGGAACCAATCCTCAAAATGAAGAACCCGAAACTCAAAACAATCAGGTAAACTTCTTATACTCTTCAAATTGTATGAATGATGCCCCAAGTGATCGATTCATGTACACTATGCAACTACTCAGAGTGAGGGTCGTTAAGTCGAGAAGGTAATAAACGAACGACTCTAAGGAGTCGTCAATTACTTGACACAACCTTTGACGACTCAAACCTGCAACTTTTGCAGGTTATGAAAAATCGTCAACCAAGTGTGATATAATTGACGACTCCATCTAGTTAGGTAATATAGAGTCGTTAACTTAATATGTTTATAACCCAACGACTCTAAAACTTTTTACTCTCTGAAGATGTTACTCTTAGGGTCGTTAATTAGGCATTCCTATATACTGACGAACCTAGCGAGTCATTTCATAGATCAAGGGTCGGCAAGCAAAATTTATAAAACCAAACGACCCTTCAACATCGTTAATGACTTCACATGACGACCCTTCAACATAGTTAACGACTACAACCATTTGACATGACGACCCTTCCTATTTTTTGAACAGGGAACAAATTTTGTATCATATAGAGTCGTTAGCGATTTAGAAATCCCTAAACGACACTATTCTAGGGCAGAAAACCAGGTTTAGGATCGTTATCTACTACACCCTAATGGTTAACGATTTTTTATCAATTCAACATGCATATCAAAAATCGTGGTTAACGACTCTGGAACTGTAACTGCAATTGTGCAGTTGAAAACCTAATTTTTTTTAGTTCACTTACGACGATGAATCGGTGAGAATTTTTTTTCTCAGAAGTCGTTAATGGAATGGGAAACAGTGGGAGAGGGAGCGGTGATGAGTGCTAAAAAGTGCATATTTCTATATATTTTTCTTGGCATTTAACTCATCTTTTGTGCATTAATTCTACATTTTATCCCATATTCTGTGTTTTCGTTGTTTTCAAGAATAAATACTTTTCTTAATTAATTTTGCATTTTTAGGTACTAAATAAAGCTTGGTTAACTCACGGAGCGAAAAGAGCAAAGGAACGGCAAAGACTCTCGCTAGGAGGAAGCGAAGAATGATGTTTGCAAGAGACGGATCAACGAGAAGTGGGCTTGAAGAGGAAGAATTGTTCTTAAAGAAGATATGGGCTTGGCATACCCAAGGCCCAAAACCCTTACCCAAATCCATTTCCATTATCCAAACCCATTTCCATGAGAGCCGTCAGATTGGATCCATCTCATCATCCAACGGTCGCCTCATCATTGTGCATCAAACTCCGAAGCTCACGTCAAACACTATAGTACCTAACTCCATCTGAAGCCGTCAGTTTTGTTGTATCTCATCATCCAACGGTCGCTTCTATCGCGTCGTTGGATCATTCCATCACCTTTTCATCCTACACTTTCACTTTGCTGAGCATCAACCTTTGATACACCCGCCTCACACCCTAGCATCAGAACCCTATACCCCTAACCAAACGGACCCTTCTTCCCAAACATCGAGTTCTTCTCCTCCACTCCGTCTGCAGAGAAAACTCTGCCATCTCCTCCTTCCACCCGACCATGGCAGCCTGCAACTGCTGCTCCTCGAGCTTCACTACACCCCTCTCCGCCTCTACCAAAACCCGTACGTACCACAGTTTTCTCTTCCTAGCCTAGTCGTTTCCCCAAACCCACATCTCTCTGACCTAGGTGTGGAGTTGATGAAACAACTCGAGCTAGGGTTGCAGTACATCAATTGGAGCAGGAAGAGCATCAGAGGGACATCAAGAAGCATGGGTCGAAGCCAATTTACACATGGGTATGTCGAATTTGATTTTCCCCAAAAGTTAGGGTTTGCAAATTTTAGGGTTTTGTGAAATTAGGGATTTGATGTAAGCTATAAATAGAAACTGATGTAGAATGTTTAAAGGGTTCTTGGGTCATCCGAGATACCCCCTAATTGGGTTAATTTCATGTTTAATTTCAATTTAAATTCCATAATACTATCAGTACATGTTCTTCACTGTTAAATTTTGTTCTTGTGTTCTAAACTTTGTTCTGATGTTATGTTCATGTTCTTGTGTACGTTAATGTTCATGTAATTCCCCTGTTTGACTCACATGTTCTTGTTTTGAGTCTTAATGCTTGACAAACATGAAAACTCCTAACTTCAGCATGTTCTAAATCCACCACTAGGGTGAGAAGACCCTTAAGCCTTGTTGGTTAGCCTTTAGGTTGATTCTTGTAGAACTCAAAATAGTCTAGGCTAGCTAAATTCCTAAAAGCCTCACTGACTTGTGATTAGTGGTGCTGTAAAAAGACCACTAATGCTAGGGGTTAGTGGTAGTTCTAAGAGATTAACTAGCCATATTAGTTAGAGACCTAGAAACCTAAATGACCTGTGATTGTTTATGCTTTAATCAGATAGGCAATGCTAGGGGTTAATCTAAGGATTTTAGGTTAGATAACTTGCCACATGAATTGCCCTGGCCAAGAGACTAGCTTGAACTAGACCCTCTTGTCCATTAGGGACAAGGATTTATCCCAGGCTAACTAGCTATGTGAAAGAGAATTCTCATCCATCTCCATACACTTCCATTCCCACTGTTTTCAGTTTCTTCACTGTTTTCTTTCACTTGTTTTACCTTCATTGCTCACTGTTTTAACCCTTAGCTCGTTATCAACATCTTCAAGTCACTTATTGCCTCTGTCTCTATTACTTTTAAGTTATTATTGTTGCTCTTGCTCACCACTGTCAATATCTTCACTTTTACTCACTGTCAACATTTCTGTCTTGCATCACTATTCACTGCCTTCATCCATCACTGCTCACTACCACTCTAGTTCATTGTCACTGTCACCATAGTTTACTGCCCTTAGCTCACTGTAGGATAACTTTAGCTAGGAAAACTTCATAACACCCCAAGTCCCTGTGGATTCGACCTGTACTTGTGCACTCACTGCAACAACATCGTGCACTTGCGGTATCACTGTAGGCATCCATTTATTCATCTTATTTACACATCTATATTCGCCTACCAAGTTTTTTTGGCGCCGTTGCCGGGGACTTGGCTGTGCTGTTTTGAAGATTTCTTAGCCATCTTGCATTTCATTCTAGTCCATTTGCATCATTGCATCATTGTCTGCATCAGCATCTTGCATCTGCATTGCATTCCTGCATCTTAGTGTAACTTGCATAACCATTGCATTTGCATCTTCCCTGTTTCAGTGTAACATTTTTTGCATTATTGCATCATAACTTGCATATTCATCTCTTGTCTTTGCATACTCACTTGCATTCATTACATCTTGCTGTTCTTACTATTTTGTTGTTGTGCCTCACTTTCTTCTTTGAGCTGCAGGTACAACTGAAGTCCTGCTCTGTGCCTTGTGGTGCCTCTGAACTTGTGGTGCTGCTGCTGTGGAGCTGGTGCTGCACTATTGTTGCTAGAACTTGTGCTGTTGTGGTGCTCCTGCTGGTGCCAGGCCAAGTCTGCTGCAACCCCTGCTGCCTGATGCTAAACTGAGCCATCAAAGCCCAACTGGGCTGTAAGCTGCAGAAGGTGAACCAAAGCCCAACTGGGCTTTTGCAACCAAACTGAGCAGCTGGGCTGTGCTTAAGCAAGTAAGCCTAAACCCATTAAGAGAACCCAACCTGTGGGCTTCCATTTTTAATTTGTGGGCTTGTAATAATTTTTTCCATTTTTCTGTTGGGTTTGTAATTAATTTCTTGTGGGCTTGTTTGTTTAATTGCTTGTGGGCTTGTGGTGTTAGATTGATTTGGGCCTGTAGTTTTAAATTAGAAAAACTGAACTTTTGAAAGCCCAACTGGGCCTCAGACCAAACAAGCAACAGTTGGACTATTTCAAAAGCTACATTGGGCTTCAGCTTGCATACACATTGTGGGCTTAGTTCACCTTCCCTTGGCAAAGCAATTTCTCCCACCAATGTGGGCTTGCTCCCAACACTAAAACCAAAATTCTTGCTCCCAATACTAAAACCAAAATTTTTGCTCCCAATTAAAAACCAAATTTTTCTACCTCTTTAAAACCAAATTTGCTCCCATCAAAACCAAAAGCTCCCAAATGGGCTTTGTCTTCAAAGTCTAAAACCAAAGTTTTCAAAACCCAATAAACCAAAGTTCTTCGAACCCATTATAGTCCAAATTTTTTCCAAAACCCGACAAAACCAAATGTTACCCATAAAAACCAAATTTTTCCCAAAAATCCAAACCCATTAAAAACCAAATTTTGGGCTTTGTAACATAGTTACTTAGCTTTTGAGCCAAATCATGTCTAGATCTTGGTCTACAGTTGGGGAATACAACAAAT
>NC_039365.1:119379785-119379959 GCF_003573695.1 Papaver somniferum | reverse complement strand
CCATAGACCATGATGTCAATAGTCATAGGAATTATAATGGACATTTTCAGAGTCCCGAGCCTCAATACATGAACCCTAATGACTATTCACACATGCATCATTCATCACAACGTGAAAATGAACATTTTGCTAGTGCCTCACTCACACAATCATCACTGATCGATCAATTAGAAG
>NC_039365.1:119353379-119379775 GCF_003573695.1 Papaver somniferum | reverse complement strand
TGTCCCGCATGTGGTAGTTTAGACCACCCTGTTGAGAATTGTCATATTTTGCATAATTTTAGGCAATCTAGAGAAAATCCAAGGTATGAAATGCCCATAAATTGTGAGAATGGTAGTCATTGGGACCATAATCAATCCTTTGAGGGTTGCGATCAATATTTTGTAAACCCTAATGACCATGCACGCATGTACCATTCACCACAATTTGAACATGAAGAATTTTGTACTCCCATGAATTTAGACTCCACCACAGAAGCTTTAAGACTCAGTAAGCAAAACTTTGATAGATCTACATCACGAATTCATGCATATTTAGATCAGATTTTGCTTCACCTACAAAAGGAGGAAATTCATGAGGAAATGTATGTTGTCCCTAATGAAGTGTCTAGTCCCATTCATGTAAATGATGTTGAATATGAACCTAATTTAGAGGAACATGAATCGACTAATGACACCACCACTGTTAATGAGGACCAATATACATGCTACCATGATGATGATTATGATGATTATGATGATATGTTAGAAGAACATGAAAATATTGTGGAACCTGTTGGTTCAATAACATATGGCTTCTCGCCCTCGACCTTCATGAATGTTGTTTTTTCTAATACTCATTGTAATTCATATGATTTTGATATTGACATGGGATTCGTACAATTATTCTGCGAAGATGAGCATGATATAGGAATAGTTGAATCTTCTGTAGACACTAATGCTAATATGCATGAAAATATATTTGATGTGTCTGATTCTCTACCTAGGTCACATTGTGATACTCCTGATTTGCCGATGCATGAGAATAAATTTGTTGATGATGTTGATGACTCTGATTGTGATATTGCCAATTTGTTTGATGATTGTGAGCATGTTGTGAAAAGTGTAGAAGACTTAGGAGATGTTGATGTGATTAGTAATGATGTGCCTATCGTCCTACATAAGTCACAATCTGATGGCCTTCCACCCAACCTAGATTTGGTTTGTACCCATATTGTCAAACCGACTTTTCTGAGAGTCCCTAATCTAGGTTTGGAACTGTGTGCTTCCCAAGTCCTTTTGGACTATTTTGCATCTAAGTATAATATCTTTGAGGAGCCACAGTTGGAATTAGCATGTTTTCCCGTCCCTAGCAAAGTTCATTTAGAGCTAGACCTTGTGCATGATGAACCCCCAAAACTGCGAGATTTTGTTTCCAAAATTTTATCCGTTGAAAAATCCAGGTTTGGGGGTAGCTCATTTTGTTTCACAGTTTCACTTGCGTTTATTTCCTGTTATATTTGTGTGAAGCTGTTGAAACCTCTACACTTTGTCTTTTGGGTTGATCCTCAACTCTTTAGATTGTTAGTGTATGGTGAATTTTTTGTATATAATCCAGTAGATAAAATTTCTTAAAACCCTTTTGTTCCCTTTGTATATATTTTGCTAATCCAATATGATCTCGGCTGACATATGTTGGATTCTTGCCTTGAATAACGGAGTTCTAATATTGCTTTCGCCGAAATCGGGTATTCTCTTTCCTTTTTCTCTACTCAACATGATCCTCTTCATATGTTGTATTATAATTTTGTTCATATTTTGAAACATTGAGGACAATGTTTAGTTTAGGTTTGGGGGTGAAAAGTAGATACTTTGATAATATGTCATAATTGAAAACAAGAACTCCTTCTTTTTGAAAAAAAATGAAAAAATCAAAATAAAAAATTAAAAAATGATTAAAAAAAATCATAAAAATGGAGCTCATTTACCTTGAAATGTTGACTCTTGTGCAAATATGTAATTATTAGGAGTCTTAGTATAGATATTTAGGCACCCTGATTCTAGCACAATTCACATAGTGATAAGAAATTTGCACGCGCACGATCTACCAATACATGTATAGCCTCATCCTTGAGGTGTTCTATCGGAAGTTTTAGTTGCCAATCACTTTAGAATACTGAACAAAACTTGACTAGCTTGTTCTTTGGTTGGTTGGGATAGAAGGTGGAGGTTACATTAAGAAAGACAACCATCGAATTTAACTGGGTGCATCAAAAAGGGCTACCTCTTGCAAAGTGTCATGTAATCTTTTGTTCCTTTTGTATATGTATCAAAAGTATTGCTTGTTAAAAAAAAAAAAATGATGTATATATTCAGAAAAAAAAAATAAAAGAAAAAATAAATGAAAAGAATGAAAAAATCAATCAAGTATTTATCAATTCCATCCTCTCTTGTTCCAAAAATAAAAGAGAGTAGTCAATGTAAATAAGAGTCATGTAAAGAGTCATCTTTTGTGTTTTATTGTAATAAGCAAGGAAGGGTGTATGCCATTGATGTACAACGCGAGTAATTGTGAAATACCTCCAACTCATTCACAATTCTCGTAAAGTCCGGACAGCTAGCTAGATTTCGACCTTGGTTCTTAGCCTGAGAAACTATCTCTTGGTGATTAGTAGTCATAACATCCGATCTTTCTTTACACATGTGTAGATACACTTTACACTCTTATCACATGTCTTTATTTGTTATCAGTGCTAGGATTGTGCCTTCGATAGCTAGATTGACATCTCCATTTTGCTGTGAGCTTAAACTGACTTGCACATGTCACATTTGATGGAATCTGAGCTTATATTTTGACCTAGAACTTTGTAGGTACGTTCTAAGCAAACCTTCACGAGACTTCAACTCGTCCACTAGGGACACTTAGTGGTTTAAAAGGCTTAGTGCATACGCTAAATGCATTCGAGAGACCAGCGACAGTGGTATAGGTAGGATTTCCTTAGTTTTGTTTTACTTGAGGACAAGTAAAATTCAGGTTTGGGGGTATTTGATGAGTGCCAAATATTGTATATATTTATCCCTTTTTATTGGCATTTAACTCATCTTTTGTGCAGTAATTCTACATTTTATCCCATATTCTGTATTTTCATTGTTTTCAAGAATAAATATTTTTCTTACTTAATTTTGCATTTTTAGGTAATAAATAAAGTCTGGATGACTTGCGGAGCGGAAAAGAGCTGAAGAGTGGTGAAAAGCCGGAAGAAATTACGCGAGGAAGCCGCAAAGAATGGAGCACAAGACCAAAAAGTTAGGAATGGGCTCAAGAAGGAAGAATTGTTCTTAAAGAAGATATGGGCTTGGCATACCCAAGGCCCAAAACCCTTACCCAAACCCATTTTCTATATCCATACCCGCCTCCATTCTCAGCCGTTAGATCGGATCCATTTCATCATCCAATGGTCGCTTCTTCATCGATTCATCAAAATCTGAAGTCCCTGCAAAACACCATAGTACCTAAATTCCAAGCCTTCGGATTAGATCACATTTAGATCCTACGGTCGCTTCTTTGCCTGCGCATCAAACCTCGATACTTCCGCTTAACACTACAACACCTAACTCCATCTGGTGTCGTCAATTTTGTTGTATCTCATAATCCAACGGTCTCCACATACCTCTCCATCGTAGCCGTTCGATTCAATCTATATGGGATCATCCAACGCTCTTTACTTGCTGTTCATCAAAACTCGCTACACCCGCTTCATACCGTAGAACCCGATACCCTATACCCAAACAAACACTTCCTTTCTCCCAAAACAGTCGAGCTTCTTCCCCTTCTCCCAAAATCAGTTGCAGAACCACCACCACCTCCATGCCCTGTCTCTGCAAACTGTCACTACCTCGCCTTCTCCACCACCACCACCTCGACTAATGACACCACCACTTTTAATGAGGACCAATATGCATGCTACCATGATGATGATTATGATGATTATGATGATATGTTAGAAGAACATGAAAATATTGTGGAACCTGTTGGTTCAATAACATATGGCTTCTCGCCCTCGACCTTCATGAATGTTGTTTTTTCTAATACTCATTGTAATTCATATGATTTTGATATTGACATGGGATTCGTACAATTATTCTGTGAAGATGAGCATGACATAGGAATAGTTGAATCTTCTGTAGACACTAATATGCATGAAAATATATTTGATGTGTCTGATTCTCTACCTAGGTCACATTGTGATATTTCTCCTGATTTGCCGATGCATGAGAATAAATTTGTTGATGATGTTGATGACTCTGATTGTGATCTTGCCAATTTGTTTGATGATTGTGAGCATGTTATGACACTTGTAGAAGACTTAGGAGATGTTGATGTGATTAATAATGATGTGCCTATTCTTCTACATAAGTCACAATCTGTTGGCCTTCCACCCAACCTAGATTTGGTTTGTACCCATATTGTCAAACCAACTTTTCTGAGAGTCCCTAATCTAGGTTTGGAACTGTGTGCTTCCCAAGTCCTCTTGGACCATTTTGCATTTAAATATAATATCTTTGAGGAACCACAGTTGGAAATTGCATGTTTGCCCGTCCATAGAAAAGTACACTTTGAGTTAGATCTTGTGCATGATGAACCCCCAAAACTGCGCGATTTTGTTTTCAAAATTATATCTTCTGTAAAATCCAGGTTTGGGGGTAGCTCATTTGGTTTCACAGCTTCACGTGCTTTTCTTTCATGTGTGAAGTTGTTGAAACCTCTACACTTTGTCTTTTGGGTTGATCCTCAACTCTTTAGATTGTTAGTGTATGGTGAATTTTTGTATATAATCCAGTAGATAAAATTTCTTAAAAACCTTTTTGTTCCTTTTGTATAAATTTTACTAATCCAATATGATCTCGGCTGACATATGTTGGATTCTTGCCTTGAATAACGGAGTTCTAATATTGCTTTCGCCGAAATCGGGTATTCTCTTTCCTTTTTCTCTACTCAACATGATCCTCTTCATATGTTGTATTATAATTTTGTTCATATTTTGAAACATTGAGGACAATGTTTAGTTTAGGTTTGGGGGTGAAAAGTAGATACTTTGATAATATGCCATAATTGAAAACAAGAACTCCTTCTTTTTGAAAAAAAAAAATAATAAAATAAAAAAAAATAAAAAAGAAAAAATTGAAAAAAGAAAAAACATAAAAAATGGAGCTCATTTACCTTGAAATGTTGACTCTTGTGCAAATATGTAATTATTAGGAGTCTTAGTCTAGATATTTAGGCACCCTGATTCTAGCACAATTCACATAGTGATAAGAAATTTGCACGCGCACGATCTACCAATACATGTATAGCCTCGATCTTCAAGGTGTTTGATAGGAAGTCACGATTGCCAATCACTTTAGAATACTGAACGAAACTTGACTAGCTTGTTCTTTGGTTGGTTGGGATAGAAGGTGGAGGTTACATTAAGAAAAACAACCATCGAATTTAACTGGGTGCATCAAAAAGGGCTACCTCTTGCAAAGTGTCATGTAATTTTTTGTTTCCTTTTGTATATGTATCAAAAGTGTCTGCTTGTCAAAAAAAAAAAAAATGAAAAAAAAAAAAAAATCAATCAAGTATTTATCAATTCCATCCTCTCTTGTTCCAAAAATAAAATAGAGTAGTCAATGTAAATAAGAGTCATGTAAATAGTCATTTTGTTGTTTCATTGTAATAAGAAAGGAGGGTGTATGCCATTGATGTACAACGCGAGTAATTGTGAAATACCTCCAACTCATTCACAATTGTCGTAAAGTCCGGACAGCTAGCTAGATTTCGACCTTGGTTCTTAGCCTGAGAAACTATCTCTTGGTGATTAGTAGTCATAACATCCGATCTTTCTTTACACATGTGTAGATACACTTTACACTCTTATCACATGTCTTTATTTGTTATCAGTGCTAGGATTGTGCCTTGGATAGCTAGATTGACATCTCCATTTTGCTGTGAGCTTAAACTGACTTGCACATGTCACATTTGATGGAATCTGAGCTTATATTTTGACCTAGAACTTTGTAGGTACGTTCTAAGCAAACCTTCACGAGACTTCACTCGTCCACTAGGGACACTTAGTGGTTTAAAAGGCTTATTGCATTCGCTAAATGCAATCGAGAGACCAGCGACAGTGGTATAGGTAGGATTTCCTTAGTTTTGTTTTACTTGAGGACAAGTAAAATTCAGGTTTGGGGGTATTTGATGAGTGCTAAAAAGTGCATATTTCTATATATTTTTCTTGGCATTTAACTCATCTTTTGTGCATTAATTCTACATTTTATCCCATATTCTGTGTTTTCGTTGTTTTCAAGAATAAATACTTTTATTAATTAATTTTGCATTTTTAGGTACTAAATAAAGCCTGGTTAACTCACGGAGCGAAAAGAGCAAAGGAACGGCAAAGACTCTCGCTAAGAGGAAGCGAAGAATGATGTTTGCAAGAGACGGATCAACGAGAAGTGGGCTTGAAGAGGAAGAATTGTTCTTAAAGAAGATATGGGCTTGGCATACCCAAGGCCCAAAACCCTTACCCAAATCCATTTCCATTATCCATACCCATTTCCATGAGAGCCGTCAGATTGGATCCATCTCATCATCCAACGGTCGCCTCATCATTGTGCATCAAACTCTGAAGCTCCCGTCAAACACTATAGTACCTAACTCCATCTGAATCCGTCAGTTTTGTTGTATCTCATCATCCAACGGTCGCTTCTATCGCGTCGTTGGATCATTCCATCACCTTTTCATCTTACACTTTCACTTTGCTGAGCATCAACCTTTGATACACCCGCCTCACACCCTAGCATCAGAACCCTATACCCCTAACCAAACGGACCCTTCTTCCCAAACATCGAGTTCTTCTCCTCCACTCCGTCTGCAGAGAAAACTCTGCCATCTCCTCCTTCCACCCGACCATGGCAGCCTGCAACTGCTGCTCCTCGAGCTTCACTACACCCCTCTCCGCCTCTACCAAAACCCGTACGTACCACAGTTTTCTCTTCCTAGCCTAGTCGTTTCCCCAAACCCACATCTCTCTGACCTAGGTGTGGAGTTGATGAAACAACTCGAGCTAGGGTTGCAGTACATCAATTGGAGCAGGAAGAGCATCAGAGGGACATCAAGAAGCATGGGTCGAAGCCAATTTACACATGGGTATGTCGAATTTGATTTTCCCCAAAAGTTAGGGTTTGCAAATTTTAGGGTTTTGTGAAATTAGGGATTTGATGTAAGCTATAAATAGAAACTGATGTAGAATGTTTAAAGGGTTCTTGGGTCATCCGAGATACCCCCTAATTGGGTTAATTTCATGTTTAATTTCAATTTAAATTCCATAATACTATCAATACATGTTCTTCACTGTTAAATTTTGTTCTTGTGTTCTAAACTTTGTTCTGATGTTATGTTCATGTTCTTGTGTACGTTAATGTTCATGTAATTCCCCTGTTTGACTCACATGTTCTTGTTTTGAGTCTTAATGCTTGACAAACATGAAAACTCCTAACTTCAGCATGTTCTAAATCCACCACTAGGGTGAGAAGACCCTTAAGCCTTGTTGGTTAGCCTTTAGGTTGATTCTTGTAGAACTCAAAATAGTCTAGGCTATCTAAATTCCTAAAAGCCTCACTGACTTGTGATTAGTGGTGCTGTAAAAAGACCACTAATGCTAGGGGTTAGTGGTAGTTCTAAGGGATTAACCAGCCATATTAGTTAGAGACCTCGAAACCTAAATGACCTGTGATTGTTTATGCTTTAATCAGATAGGCAATGCTAGGGGTTAATCTAAGGATTTTAGGTTAGATAACTTGCCACATGAATTGCCCTGGCCAAGAGACTAGCTTGAACTAGACCTTCTTGTCCATTAGGGAAAAGGATTTATCCCAGGCTAACTAGCTAGGTGAAAGAGAATTCTCATCCATCTCCATACACTTCCATTCCCACTGTTTTCAGTTTCTTCACTGTTTTCTTTCACTTGTTTTACCTTCATTGCTCACTGTTTTAACCCTTAGCTCATTATCAACATCTTCAAGTCACTTATTGCCTCTGTCTCTGTTACTTTTAAGTTATTATTGTTGCTCTTGCTCACCACTGTCAATATCTTCACTTTTACTCACTGTCAACATTTCTGTCTTGCATCACTATTCACTGCCTTCATCCATCACTGCTCACTACCACTGTAGTTCATTGTCACTGTCACCATAGTTTACTTCCCTTAGGTCACTGTAGGATAACTTTAGCTAGGAAAACTTCATAACACCCCAAGTCCCTGTGGATTCGACCCGTACTTGTGCACTCAATGCAACAACACCGTGCACTTGCGGTATCACTGTAGGCATCCATTTATTCATCTTATTTACACATCTATATTCGCCTACCAAGCGGAGGAGAAGAAGAATGGGAGGAGAAGAAGTTATTAGAGAAGGGTAAAATAGTTATTTCACCATCATTTTGGAAGCTTCATATATCTTTTGGTATGGGTATAAAATATGTCTTGGCCCCCAATTAGTTTCCATGACCCCCAATTCAGCCTTATTTTTTTTCTTTCTTCTTCCAACGAGATGTTTAATCGTCATTGCACTTATAGGGAATTTGAGACTACTCTAATTTGAGTATAAAATAGGTATGAGACTATTAATATATATACATTCATCCTTTGTGAAATTAACATATTCGTAGGGCAGAAGACTATACTATTAGAGAGTTAATCGATTATAAGTGAAAATTACCTCAGAGCAATTCCTATGAAATAAACAAATCTTTGTTCATATTGCTCCCACTATGAACTCAATAAACTTGAAAAACGGATAGACAAATCAATAAATATGATGGTTTGTTGAGTGCGGTCGATGATTAACCGCGCGTTTAATGTATAACCACATGGTCCTACAAAATCCGCGTGGACCAAGAAAACTGTGGAAAGATTTTCTTCCCCCACAGGCGTTCCACCCGTTACATATGAAAAAAATTACTTTACACCCAAAAAAAGAAAAAGAAAAAGAAAATCAATCCCAACACATTTGTCCCCCAATGTTTCCTTTCATCATTTTCTCCACACCTACTCCATACCTTTTTACAACTATATAAGGCATGCCTTACTCCATTTGGAAACGAACCAATTACACACAAGCAACAACAAAAACCATCCCATAAAAATCTGATTCTACAACAAAGAATCTACCAATTACACCAAAAGAAATTATCCTTATTCTCCCCATGCAAACACAATCAACAAAATCCTGATTCCCATACCCATATTACCTAAAACCAAGAAGGATTATTCTCTCCAAAATAGAAAATACTTCTTCTCACATGTTCCAACTCTTCATGTATTTTGTCATTTAGTCAAAGAGAAATCCAATTTCCTTTCTAAATATTAGTTATTATTGTTTTATGCATTTATAGTTCATATTTAGAAAAACCTAAAAAAAAATCAATTATTGTCTTTAAGTTTTTAAAAGATCAACATTAAATTGCTGGTACTTTAACTACTTTCAGCATACTTAACCAAAAACACGAAGAAGGGTATAAGAATCTCTCCGAAGCAAATACCCTGCCTAAGATATATTTCAAATAAATTTTCGTGGGTAAATCAAAATTGTGAGCATAGAGTGGATTCCCCCTCTCACATTTTGATTGCACATGTTAGTTCATGTATAATTTATTTTTAACAGTATTTCATAAATAATCTCTAATTAATTCATATTATGGGAGAATCTAAATGTGAGCATAGAGTGGATTCCCCCTCTCACATCATGAACCCGCATAGGAATAATATAGGAATGCCATTGAAATTGCAGATTACTCGTATCTATTCCTGGACTTCAACAAAAAAAAAATCTAAAAAAATCTAAATTTTTTATATCAAAAAAATACAACTTTATATTTAATATATTAATACGCTCAAAATGCTAGGATCCAACCCAGGTACCTGTAGCCTTCGTATTGTTATGAGTTAATTATTTATTTATAAGGCCAAAAATCCAGAGCGGAAATTTCGGTAAAATTTTCAACTAAACCAAGGTATTTTCTATCTCAAATATGGAAATTATTTCGCTTTGCCAATTATAAAGTTTGGATCAATAATCACAAGCATGCATAGTACATCTTGAAGAAAAAATCATAAATATTCCTCCCATTAAGTCATGAAGTATAGACCAATCATATGGTTGGGAGGCTGATGGGTGCCTAACACCTTTCCATATCGTACTAGAATCTCTTTACCCAGACTCTCTGATAGCAGACCATAAACATTAAAGTCATAACTAGATTTTGTTTTCCCAAAAGAACTCAAACTAGTTAAAGGGTGTTAGAGCATTGCTCGGTCGAACTCGCATGCGTTGTTATCTCAAGCATGTTTGTCAAGTTTAGTTGTCAGAACTATATGTCTTGATTTCTATACTACTTATAGCTAAGTCTCGGACTAGGACAGTTAAGTGTAGTTGAGCTCCAGACTCCACGGCTATCATCTTACGAAGACGAAGAACTACTCAAGGAACCAGCGGAACTTCATCCGACTAAAAGGTATGTGGATACTTGAGCTTATCTATCACTCAAAAGTATATCTCTTTATCTCCTACTCTTGAGACAAAGTCGTATAAGTATGATAGTTTTCATACATACACATTTGCTATTTCGAGCCGAGTTTACTCGCCTATATTTTTCTCGAAATATGTTTTGGTAAGCTTTCGCTTTAAACACTTTTCATATTAACCCGTGACGAAAGTCATGATGACGTTTCAATCTTGAAAATAGCTTTAATGACGATAGCTGTGAATAGCGACTGTTATAACATTATAGAAGAATGTTTCGATGATTGAAATGTAGAGTTGAGATTATGTAACCAACTATGGACATAAGCATATATAGTGTTTTCGCACATTAGTGTATAAATCCATGTAACGGAAACCAAGTGTGTGCATATGTGTGCATACGGTATTGGTGAAGGAGACAGGTTGGGTTATGTTAAGTTTGTAAGTTTACAAACTGTTAAACCAGTCACCTTAGGTACGCGTACCCACGGAAGTTTTCGACCGAAAATTTCTGCTGAGTTTGTAAACTCAAATCCGGTAGCTATGGTACGCGTACCCAAGATGGTTATATTTCTCAAATCGGAAGTTCATGAACTTAAACAATAAATCAATAAGGAATACAATCTTTGCAACCCGTGGCTATATTGTTCACGAATTGATTCAAGTGAATCAAACCGACTTTGTTTCAATTGTGTCTATTCATAAGGACCTAAGCAATTGAACAACTCTTCAACTAGTTCTTTTGAAGTCATTTGAACTAGTTGTGAAGAAAATGAATACGGTTAATACGAAAGTGCTCATATGGCTAACCATTGGTTAACTATTAGTGAACCAACCAAGTGTAAACGTTTAGGTACGGTTACTCAAACCTAAATGATATACATATAATATGTGTGTGACAAGCTAAGTTTCGATCTAATGATTGAAAGACATTATCTTGATTAAATTAGGTTTTTCATCTAACGGTGAATATTGAGTTCTTTGTTACCAAGGTAACTTAGATTGCAAACCCTGATTTGAAAACTATATAAAGGAGACATCTAGCAACTGGAAAAACTAATCAACACACCTCCTGTGTGATACTAGTTGGTTTTGGTAGAGTCGGTTCTCCTTTAACCTTAGGTTTCTTCCCGAGACCCTGTAGGTTAACGACTGAAAGACTTCATTGGGATTGTGAAGCCAGACGAAACTACTTATCTTGTAGCTGAGCGGTATGATCTTTCCATTTTCTATCTTACGATTTCAATTGAATAATTGACTTGAGATTATATCTCCGGTAGGGAAAGATAAAAAAAAATCACAAATATCTTCGTCTCATTGTTTGTTATTCCGAAATATCTAGTTTCGCTACCATACGATTTAGATTATTGTGAGGTGATTGATAATTCTAGGTTGTTCTTCGGGAATATAAGTCCGGGTTATCGATTGGTTCCTGTTCACCTTGATTTTATCATAAGACGGAACAAAACTCTTAGGTTTATCTGTGGGAGACAGATTTATCTACGATCATAGACTTTTTTGTATGATACAGATTTGTTTATTAAAGTCTTCGACTTTGGGTCGTAGCAACTCTTGGTTGTAGGTGAGATCATCTAAGGGAATCAAGTGTGTAGCATCCTGCTGGGATCAGGGATGTAAGAAGCGCAACTGTAACTTGAATCGGTGTGAGATTGATTGGGTTTCAACTACAGTCCAGATCGAAGTTACTTTGTAGTAGGCTAGTGTCTGTAGATGCTTAATACAGTGTGGTGTTCAATCTAAACTAGGTCCGGGGGTTTTTCTGCATTTTCGGTTTCCTCGTTAATAAAATTTCTGGTATCTGTGTTATTTGTATTCCGCATTATATTTTGTTATATAATTGAAATATCACAGGTTGTGCGTTAAGATCAATCAATTGGAATATCCAACCTTTGGTTGTTGATTTAAATTGACTGACACTTGGATATTGGTCTTTGGTACCATCCAAGTTTATCTCTCTAGTATTTGATAAAGACTCGCAGATTTCCATTTGCTTGAGTAAAGATCAAATCGAGAGATTAAGATATCAACCCTTTGATATACTTTTGTCTAGATTGAGTCTGACTGTCAAGTTGATTTTCTAGAAAGTATATTGGAGTTAGTCCATACAGATTGTTAATCGAAATATTGGGTGAGGTTGTTAGACCCCCGGTTTTTCAAAGGGTCCTGACTCCCTTAGTCAGGTGGCGACTTCAAAACATCTCTTCTTCCCTTTACGGAGATAGTTATCTTATTAACTATTAAGAAACTACCTCTGTCCGACCTTGTGTGAAAAATATCCACGAATGGATGAGCACATATACATCACCTCCATGATAATTAGAGATTGGAAAAGTCCCGACGCTCGACCCCCGATTTCTACAGTATCCTATTCAGGAAGTTTCAATCTCTCTTCATACCTTCTTTGTAAAAATGGCTTCATCTTCTAAGCAACATTCCTCCTCAAACTCGCCTGCTGAATTCTTTGGACAATTCTTCAATCTCCTATCACAAGAAAAATCTGATTCAACTCTTCATGTCAATACAAATATCCCGGTTAAGAACTAAACTATAACAATTGTTTAGTTTTGAAAATCATTACACCAAAAACTCCACAAATCTTGGCGGTTAGAGATACTCTGCAAAAATTCATGGAAAACAAATCATGTTTTCTATATATCTTCTTTCACTGAAGATACGTTCATTATTAAATTCGAGTCTCTCTCGGATTGTAATATGACCATGGATGGTGTCCCATGGATCATCAAGGATGACTTGTATGCTCTGGAAAGATGCCTAGTAGGAAAAATACGATCAGAGTATAAGTTTGAATCTGCGGAATTTGGCCTGCAAATATATGGATTTCCAGTGGGAAACTTGAGTTCGACTTTTGTCTTTGAATTCATATCACGGCTTGGAGAAACACGTCCTATTACAACATAGGAAGCGACAACATGGGGTAAATTCGCAAGAACCAAAACCCATATCAACATTACTTAACCCTTACCACAAGACATCGCCTCTCCACTGCCCAATAACCCAAAATATGTTGTAAGTCTCCAATATGATCGTCTACCAAAATTATGTGTCTTTTGTGGGATTATATGATATCTTATGAAAATCTTCCTTAAACTGAATGCCTACAAAGATCATACATTTAGCAGTGTCTCAGAGGAATACCATAAAAAAGATTTATAAATGTTGAAACCAAAGTACAAATCATTTATTAATGCTGCAACAAGATTCTCACATCAATGAAGACCTAGTCTTTAGGGATATCTTTGTGGTAAATGAGTACCCACAGTCTATGAATACAGATCATATCTCGGAAAATTCTAAAGCATCCTCGAAATTTATCTCATCCATCATCTCAGCTTCAGAACGAGTTGAAGAAATGGTCTTGAATCCTGGAATTACTGGAGATACACCTCGTCATAACAGTGTAGATGGAGAAAAACGATTTGATGGTTTTTAAGGAATCGAGGAGATGACCGTGCGGAGGAGACTCCTTGAACCGAGCAAATGCTCAACCTCACACAGATGCACTGCAAGAAGGGAGTACTTTAAGTTCGAGAGATCAATTTGTAGGACTCCGGCCTAAACCAAGACAATGGCCGTTCCAGAGTCAATTCGGTCACAAGAGAGGATGGGTTGATCTGTGGGAGGGAAGCTGAGAAATGTGTGAGATCAATGGTGATCGAGATTGTAGGTATGTGGTGTATTCTACGTAAGAAAGTTATGAATGATTGAATTTACTCAGTTGAGAGTGATTGCTCAGAAGATGAGTTCGTGTAGACGAAAGATTGTCTGTATGAACTTGTCGAGAAATTCTTGTCTGTTTCAATCAGGATTCAGAGGCATTTTTATATTGCTGAATTGTAAACACCTTGATTCCATGAAGTGTGACAGTTGCTGGAGTCAAAGAGTGGGGAAGTGGGAAATCATGTCAAAAACAGTTGCTCATCGTGCGGAGACTTGGTTGATTTTCCATCCACTTCTTTGCTAACTCCTCCAACTGATTGCACAACTTGCTCACATTATCATGGTGTGCATGAACACACGTGTCGTAGACCGCCAGACCAAAATCCTAGTTAATATCCCCCATGTGACACGATTAACATCTCGTGGTTCTGGAGTCAGTTGCTGACTTCATGGGACGATGAGTCCTTGTATTGCTGAGTCGAACGTGATTTGCAAATGTCCTGAGACTCATGAATTGAACATGTCTGTTGAGACACAGGTATCATTTCCGAATAAATGTTGATAACCTGAGTAAACTGTGCTGCTGAATCGTTGAATATTGATAATTGAACCAATATTCCTTAGTCTGAGCAAATATTGCTCATCTGAGCGACTGTTGCTCGTCTGATAAATTGTTGGTGGCAGGACCAAACAAAATATTAATTTAAGATACTGACTTCTAGGTCGAGTATAATAATGAAAGTGCTGATTATGGGATCAACGTGAAATTACTAGTATTTGAATCTACTCAGAATTACGTTTTTGTAGAGCTCTGGATTTGAAACCCTAATTTTGATCAATTGTTGATTTATTGAAAATCAACCACAGAGTGAAGGAGGGACCGACTATATGGGATGATGATTCGACCATGTAACGCCCAGATGCTCAAGTGAGCAAAAATACCAAAGTCTCTTGAAGACCAGTTGGTGAAAAGATGATTAAATGCTGGTTTAATCATTTTTTTAAATAATGCTCGTGTGAGCGTTAGGTAATAAAACCTAATTATGGAGAGATGAGGGACCGACCAAGAGGGCATGAGACCGGCCCTTGGTGGTTGTGGGACCAACTGATGGTCGTCTGAGCAAACTCCTACTTGTTTGAGAAGAGTTTGGACCCAATATGAGCAATTGAGAAAATTAGGTCAAAATTATTAAAAAATGTGGGACCGGCTATTTATAAACCTTAGGGCCAGCCTTGGTCGGTCAAGGAGACAAGCTCGCATCACCATAATGTCCGTGTCTCAGTCCTGAGAATTTCGATATTTTCCGATGCGCGTTTGAGCAACATTTTGAGAAAATATGAAGGATTCAAGGTTTTGTTGAAACTGGGGAATCTTCATGAGATGATGAAAAATAATTAATAAAATAGGGGATTTGCAAGGTGTGGGACTGGCCACGGCTAGGGCATGACAGGCCATCTAGCAAGCTCGGTCCCGAAGCACCTTTCCCAATTTTATGTATTTTTCCTGATGTGAGGGAAATATCATGAAACTGAGGAATTTCATGAAGTTAAGGAATTTCCATGAGATTATGGAAATAATAATGATAAAATAGGGAATCATGAAGTGCGGGACCGTCTATGGCAAAGGCATGGCCGGCCGGCCAAAGAGCCCGTCCCAAGGCACTTTTCCCAATTTTAATATTTTTCATGATTTTAGGAAAATATCATAAAATCAAGAGGTTTGTTGAAACCAAGGAATTTGTTGAAATCAGGGAGTTTCCATGAGATGAGGGAAACATAAAAAATAATAATAATAAAATAAGGAGCGTCTGGGACCGGCTAGGGCATGACCGGCCGGCTAGGTCCCGGTCCCACGAGTTTTCCTAATTTTACATTATTTTCATGACTTGATGGAAATTTCATGAATTCAAGGAATTTTCATGGGATGAGGGAAATAATAATAAAATAATAAGGAGTCATGAGGTGTGAGACCGGCCACGGCTAGGGCATGGCCGGACGGCTAGTTAGTCCGGTCCCACGATATCTTTCCTAATTTATTATTTTTTCTTTGATACGAGGAAACACCATGAGACTGGGGAGTTTCCTTGAGACGAAGGAGGTTTGCTCAAATGAAGGGATTTTCATGAGATCGGGGAAAATAATAAAAATATGATAAAATATAAAATTGGGCGTGGAACTGGCCACGGGACGACCGGTCGGCCGGTGGGCCCAGTCTCCCAGCGCCTCGATTAATATTTTATTATTTATTATTTTCTTCCTATTTTGCATAGGTTCATCGTTCCTTCGTGTTTTGGAATGCTCGTTTGTGCATTCAGGTGCTCATTTGTGCATTATTGCTGAGTACACTTACACCATTTTGGTCGGGGCTTACTTGAGAGCTGCCCAGATGCCCGTACGTCAAATATTTATCACTAACCCATGGAATTCTGCTGGGAAGAACCACAAATTGAAGTGACGAAATATTACGAAGGATCGTAGAATATTGTTGAATATTCAGTTAACGATTAGAGATAATTAATTTATGACTCTATACTAGCAGGCATGCTGTATAGAGCATTCATTATCTGAGAATTGAGAGATATGAGCTTGTTGAAACGTCATATTTCCTTTATATAGTCAGGGAAAACATTGTTGCATCCTGAAGACGTTGTTGCTCTATACTATCATGCAAGCTGTCTAGGAGCCGTCCAATCATTCGATTCTATATAGAATTAATTACTGAAATTGCTCAGTATTATGAGATATGCAGTTGACTCAGCTGAGAAACTACACATCCACATATACTCCGAGAGATAAAATTCTCAGTCAGAGATTCTTGTGGCACGAGCTTTCATGCTTTCGATAAGAGACATGAGTCTCAATACTCATCTGATTGCTGGATCAGGAGTACTACAATTATGGTTTTATAATTTTATCCTTTGTCGAAAATCCACCATCTACATTAAGTCCCATGCTTAGTGAGGGACAGTCATATTCCCCAGTCAGCACTGAATGGTGATTTTCCAGTTATGAACGAAATAAGTAATTGAACTTAGCCGTAAGATAAGATAAGACGTTACCGGATTTTCGATTGTGCGAGGGGACCATGTCTTGAACGAAGATCCCAGTGGCATGATATAGCATCGTATAATGATCATAAATTGGTGTTGAACCGCTGGTTTGGTGATGGGACCTTGATCGAATTAGGATTCACGGGCCCGACCCGAAAAGAAAATCCTTGTGAAATTAGGTTTTGGAAATAAAAATTGATATAAAATGGAATTAATCCATTTTTTTTATTCCTACTCACACGTCCGACCACCACCTTCATCTTCTTCACCTCCTTCACGTCAACAGCAGGAGAAGGAAGAATTGTCGGAGCGCCACCGCCGTCCGACCAACTTCCGTCCGGCGCCGACCAGGTACGTGACATTTTTTTTTTGTTTTGATTGCTGATTTCACGAGTTTTTCATGCTTTGATCATGTTAAAATTTTATACATGTGTATATATGAGTGTGAGTTTTTTTTGAAAACCCTTGTTTTAGAAAACGTATGTTCATTCGATCGTTAGTTTAAGAAACTAGTAATAATTCCTGACTTAGGAGAGATTTTTCTTTTTGAAATAGACCTGTGTCCAGTGATAAAATTTTGTTTATGAGCTTTCATGAAAACCAAAATTTTATCTTAAAAGGTGTGAACTTTTCACAAGACCGAAATAAACCTTCGTTTCAAAGAAAAATGCGCGTACGAAGGAAAAGAGAGATTTTTTTTATGTGAAACCGTGACATATATAATGACATATATTTATTTACATGAGTAAATAAAAGTTTCTGAAAATTTTTCGTGAATTATTCACGTTAATCATTGTTTCATAAAATCAAAACATAGGTTTTGAGTAACCCTTGAACTTGGACAATTTATTTATTAAATATTGTCTCGGTGTAAGTTTCATAGCTCAGTTGTGGATGTTTATACTATGAAAATTATGTTCATGAATTTATGAAAATCAGTTTCGATTTTCAAATGATAAAGCTTTGTTCATTATTGCAGGTTTCAAGGAACGAACTAATTTTGGAGTGTTAACTCTTACATCACATTCACTGCTAGTGGAATTGTAAAGAGGTAAGAGTTAAGGATTACCATTTTTTTAGATGCCTTCATGATTATTTTGTTGTCATATTGTGTAGCTCTATCATATTTTCGAAGTTTGCGTCTTGTATGACAATATTCTGAAATAATGTTTGCGTACATTACAACTACTTTGCAAAGATGTCTGGCTCCCAGGAAAATGATGCTTCCAGAGAAGATATATGTATGGATGAAACTTCCGCTGGTGAAGAAGAAGAATAAACTCCTGGGCTTAAAAACATTCCAAATATAGATGATGCATTTTTCGAGGTTCAGCAGGGAACTGAAAAACGTCTTCAATATCCAGCATTTCGTCTTCTAATAAATCCCAGAGAGGTTGTTCAGAAGAAACTAGTGACTCCTCGAGAAGCTATTCGATTTTGTCTTGAATGAGGAATTTTTCTTGCGTCAATTATAGAATCCAAGCTTTATCGACGACCTTTAGAAAAATTCTCTGGATGGGCGAGACATATGCTGGGTTTTCCTCGTGTTAGATCCATGTTGGATAGCGCACATGTAACTAGGGCTATCCAAGCATCTGGAGATTTGTTCATTTTCCATGATGCGCGAGGTATTGTAGCTCTTCTTGCTCGCTGGTGCATTCCAACCCATACCTTCATATGCAGATGGGGAGAGTTTACCATCACCTTGGAGGATGTAGTTTGTTTGTTGTATCTCCCAATCACGGGTAACTTTCCTGGAGAGCTTTCAGCAGAGGAGACAGCAGTTTCCAACATCTTGACAGTCGAGATGGAGAGAATTGATAAGGCGTCTGGCAAAGGTTGTTATGCCCACTGGTTATGTGACATCCCGGATTTTCGGACTTTCAACGGACACGGATTCGACCTTGTGGGTCAGGTCCGATCCGGCTAGCAAGTCCAAATTTCCGGACCGCCACTCGTGTAGGACCAGATTTTTTGTTCCAAAAGATTTTAATAAAATACAAAACTCAACTCAAAAGAAATTTATAAAATGAAATATAATAATACTTTTAAATTACAAAACTGTAAGATAATAATTACAAAATCAAAGTATATTAAAACAAACCAATACTCTGGTTTAGTTCAAAATGCGCAAAGCCTGAATCCCCATGATAAATAATAATATCTTTTACGGCTAGTGTTTCTTCATTCTCTGTAGAAAAGGGAGAAAGAGGGGTGAGCAAACCACGGCCCAGTAGGAAGTTTCCAAAAATAATAGAGTGCATCGAAAATCCAACACATGCAACCGATATTATAATTAAAACCATGCATAAAAATTCACAATGATACTTACGCCATTCTAACCATAAATATTTAACACCTTCTTACTCAAATCTTCAACATTAAAATCTAGATCATTAATCTAGTTGTTATAGTTATTCTGGTAAACAAACCACTATTATTCCCCGAACAGTCTTCTTTTGATTTCTTCAAATAATTCTTAATCTAATTGTCAGAGTTATTCAGGTAAACAAACCATTACTGTTCCCCGAACAGTCTTCCCAGGGTAGCCACCAGTGGTGGGATGCCATAAAGGCCTGGCATTTCAGCAGCAAACATATATATTAATTCTTAATCTATTTGTCAGAGTTATTCCGGTAAAAAAACCATTATTGTTCCCCAAACAGTCTTCCCAAGGTTGCCACCAGTGGTGAGATGCCATAAAGGCCTGATATTTCAGCACTAAACCCCATTCACTAATGCATTAAACTCACTTTAATCCTACGTGTACCAGACCGAATCCCAAAGAACTAACCGAAGTAAACCCCATTCACTAATGCATTAAACTCACTTTCTCCAATCTAAATTCACTTCCATTCACTAATGTAATGCATCAAAGTGACTTTCACAAACCAAAACTCAATTTCATTCACTAGTAGTATAATGTCATTGATGGTATTTTTTTCAGTGGTTGTAGAAGTGGTAAGTAATGGTTCGTTCAAGACTTGTGAAAGCAATAGATTTTAGACTTAATTTTAAAGCAAAGAAAATAAAGCAAATAAATGTTGATATGTTGTGAAAATTATGGAGAGGCTGGAGCTAGGATTTCACCATTCATCAATACTTCTGTGGTTCTAAATTAATTTATATCATGCAATTTAAACAATTGATTCGATTCTAAAGTATTGCCAAAATCAGATTCCCAAAATATCAAATGTTAGTCGCAAGTATAACGCATCAAAAGTATAAATCTAAGCATGCATCATCAAGAGAAAACATATTTGATTAATAAAAATCATTTAATTTATTTTTTTATCAATACAATTAATCATATAAAAATACTGCATAAATTTATAAAATAAATATTACCACATAATTCTTGAAAGAATGGCTTTCTCCGTCGCCCCAAGGATTGGGTTTATCTCATCATTAGGAAAGCATGCTCAAAATTCATTTTTATTGCTCAAAGGTGGTGTACAAATGATGAAATGGGAGAAAAATCAATTAAAACCGGGTTTGTAACAATTATGTTTGTTACAAACCGCACTGTTACAAAAAACGATAACCGTGAACTGTCGTAGGTACTGTAGCATAAACGACTGTCGTTGCGTGTCTTATGTTCTTGGTGTTCTTCACAGCAGCAGAAATGGTGATTCTTTTGCAACTCGACTTTCACAACTCTGTAATCTCCCAAACTCTCCGCCCCCTTATCTGACATCCCAACAACTCTTTTATAGCGAACAGGACCAAGAAATCTCGCTCATTACTCCCCAAAAATCTTCCATTACTCGGAAATCAATAAAAAAATATTTGCATGCAAGATAGGGATTTTCTTCCCTGTTTTAACTTCTCACGCAACTAGCTGTTGTTTACACACTCCAAACTGATTGATACATGTTGTAGACTCGCTCCAACTTTCCAAAACCAACAGAATCCCGTGAAATAACTCTCCCATGCACGGACTTCCCTGTTTTCTTCTCGCGAGATATCTAGCCAAATTTAGCTGATTCCAAAGCCCATACCAATCCTGTCTCGACCAAAGGAACATTCCCTAATAGTTTCATCCATTGAATCTCAAGAAATCACGTCAAATTCTTGATTTTAAACTCTGCCAGTTCACCGCTCCATTTCCCCGCCAAAATTCAGTTTCAAATGAGGAAGATGATGGTTCCCCCTATCCAGAGTATGGGCGCCTTTATCAGCTGGGGTGCCTGGGGGTTCCCTTATCCAAAATGAGGGTGTCTTTAGTACTTTTCCGGGGGTGCCCCGAGCAAGTTTTTGAGCCGAATTTTCCAAAAATGTTTATTTCCCAAAAATACCTATAAACACATAAAACACCATAATAAGTACGAAATCGAGTACCAACAATACAGAACATTTAGGACAAACTAGACACAAAAATGTATCTATCAAATACCCCCAAACTTATTATTTGCTAGTCCTCGAGCAAAACTAATCTAGAAAAATAAAATCCTAACTCGCGAGGTGGCCCTAGCGACCGAGATATAGTCTCGGGAGGGTTTACCAGAGGTGTACCCACAAAACCATTGCTCCAGACCCTAGCTATCTACGCAGAACCTTGGAAGGCACTAAAGAATATCCTTGGTTGGCATACAAACATTGACTATTGGAGGAAGTACCCTGATGCGAAATTCCAATTGCTGTACACGAGTTTGCACTCAGCATACTATAATTCATATATAAGTGACAGAGCTCTACTCAGATAGTTTCTAGACATCATAACCGGAGTCAACCAATCACATGGAAAGATTAAGAAGATGGATAAAGAGAAAAATAGATGGTTTAAAGTGAACGGTGTTTCCCATATCTGTCTGAAGGCCTTTGCCAAGATGAACCTATCCTAATAGACTGAGATACCGGTCTGACTAATATCAACACAACTGGCATATACAAGGGGACCAGTGGTCGATAAACCTAATTCTAGGTCAACACAACTGGCATATACAAGGGCACCAATGGTCGACTTTATTGAATTTATTCCGGTTGGTCTGATGGTCTGGTCTCATTTTTTTTTTTTTTGTATCTCAATCACTCTATTTCACCCTAGCAATGGTAACAACTTGAATCTTGTGCCCCACCAAATCACTTAAAAAAACAGAAGGATTAGGATTCAACGATATATGGCGAAACTACCATGTTTTTTTTTTAATTCTAATACCTGAGCTCTGTGCTTTTATGAATAGACTTTTTAGATGTTTCCATCTAATCAGATTGGTTCCTCAACTCCTACAACCAAGATGTTCCCATCCACTTAGATTGGTTAGTGCCAACCTTAATAAGCATAAATTTCTAGGCTCTGGAGTTTATTTATTGCAACTAAAAGCTAACAAAAAGTTTCTTCCCCACCTCCAAACTTAAATCTTACATTGTTCTCAATGTTCTAAAGATGAAATTAAAAGCATGAACGAGGAGAAACTGTTACCACTTGATGGATGGAAAAATAAATAAGGAAGGATATTACCGTAAGCATGAGCGTGGGTGCCTCCCAGAAAATGCTAAATTTAAAGTCTTTAGCTGGACATCAAATATCTCAAAAAGGATTGTCACCTTCCAAAGTCATATACCAATAGCCGAAATAGTTGCGGGTCCTCAAAACCAAATAGAGCAGACACAAAAGAAAGACTACCATCTTGGATTAAAAAAATGAGCTGACGGAGCATAACTTGATCTAGGGCTTTCATCAAGGCAACTAGATTTATCTGGGGTATATCTTTGGGATATATATAAGTGTCTAGGAAAACATGTTCAACAAAATGACATGTCTCTAAGAATTGGGTTTCTTCATGGACAGTATCTGGAGGATCGGGTAGCAGAGTTTGAAGAAACTCAAGTAGTATCTTAGACGCACAAAGCTCGAGTCCCAAGTTATGGACTTCAATTAGGGATACATGACGATCACTCGAGTCATCATTACCCCCAAACTTAGGGTGAACAATATCCTCAAATGAACCAAAATCTATGGGATGGGTTTTAGGGTCCATAAAGTCAGCACAAGTACTAGCTTCTTTTGGGGACTGTTCATCTAAACGAACAACATCCGCATATAATGGATTATCAAAGAAAATTTCTTGCATAGGCTCATCAACTAAGGTATTCGTCATGGTTACCTCCTCTGAAGCACTGAAAGGTTCATCAAATAATGGATTATCAAACATAGTGAAGGCTAAAGGATCAGGAACTAGAGTGCTAATCATGTTCACCACTTCTAAATCATATATCTCAGAAGACTTAATGACATTTAGCTCAGTAGTCATGTTACCAAAAGATATGTTCATAAGTCCGGTTCTACAATTGATGACAGCATTATATGTGGCTAAGAATGGGCGACCTAAAATCACCGGTATTTGAGCACTTGGATCCTGAACAGGCTGGGTATCTAGAACAACAAAATCCACCGGGTATATGAACCTATCAACAGCTAATTGAAGTGTCATTTTGGTCGGTTTCAACTTACCAAGTCCTAGCTGGGTATACACATGGTATAGGAGTAAGTTAACACTAGATCCTAAGTCAAGCAATGCCTTATCAACTACATGATTACCAATCACACAATATATGGTGGGGCATCCAAGGTCCTTATACTTAGGGGGTGTTTGGTTCAGAAGAATTGAACTTACTTGACCAGCTAAAAAGGCTTTCTTATGGACATTCAGCTTACGCTTTCGTGTACAAATATCTTTAAGGAACTTGGCATAAGCGGGCATCTGCCTAATTGCTTCTAATAACGGAATGTTGATGTTCACCTGCTTAAATGTTTCCATTATCTCGTTGAAAGTCGACTCCTTCTTTGTTGGGTCTAACAAATGTGGATATGGGGATCTAGGCACATATGTAGTCCTATCAGGAATTTCTTGGGACTCCTTAGAAATTGTTTCAGTTTCCTCAGCTATGGGCTCCTCTTCGGAAGTAAAAGGTGGAACTACAGTATGTCCATTAGGCATGGCTACCTTATTGTCTACCGTTTTACCGCTCCTAAGGGTTGTTATTGCATTAACATGATTTGATGATTTCTCACCAACTAAAGATATTTGATGAACTCCTCTAGGATTGGGATGTGGTTGACTAGGGAAACTTCCGTTATCTCTTTCACTTAGAGTCTTAGCTATTTGACTAACTTGAAGTTCTAACTTAGAAAGAGTCTGATTAGTAGTTTGAAAATTTTGTTCGGTTTCCTGTTGAAAACTAACCTGGCTCTTTACTAACATTTCCTGGCTCTTTGCTAACATATCTTGGCTTTTTGTCAATACACTAAGAGATTCCTCTAAGCTAGTAATTTTACTCTCAGAGGGGTTCTGAAATTGGGTTTGACCTGAAAAGTTCTTAGTATATCCAAAACCTGGGGGAGGCTGAGAATTACTAGACTGACCTTGATTTTGTCCCTTAGACCAAGAAAAATTAGGATGGTTTCTCCAACCAGGGTTGTAGGTCTCTGAGTATGGGTCAAACTTCTGACGGTTTTCAAACCTAGAGTTGTTATAGACAACATGGGCTTGCTCTTCACTAACCTGACCTTCCCAAAACGAGTTATCGGGTTCTACTCCACAACTAGATACTTAAGAGGCTTTAGTCCTAGCATCAGGTTCAACAAGAGGCCTATGTTTAGACTGATTCAATTCCAAAGCTTCTAACCTTCTAGACAAAGCAGCAAACTTAGCATCTGACGCAAAACTCGTATCTACCACATTGGTGCTACTTCTATTAACCAATAGTCTTTTAGGGGTTTCAACACATGGCTCCCATTGTTGGGATTTTTCAGCAACAACTCCTAAGAAGGTAAAAGCATCATCGGCATTTTTACTAGTGAATTCACCAGCGCACATAGACTCGACCATGGCTTTGGTCGAGTAGTCTAAACCATCATAAATAATCTCTACTAGTTTCATCTTCTCAAATCCATGGTGAGGACATTGGGATAGGAGATCATTGAATCTCTCTAAAAATCTATAAAGAGATTCTCCCTCTTGTTGCATACTGGAACTAATTTTCTGCCTAACATCTGCAGTTTTATGCTAGGGTAGAATTTCAAATAGAAAGCAGCAATAAGTTCCTGCCATGTTTCTATGGATTCAGATGGTAGGTTGTTAAGCCAGGTCTTGGCTTTATCTCTCAAGGAAAAGGGGAACATCCTAAGTTTCAAGACTTCATCAGTAAGGTCCTTAATCTTAATTTTTCCACAAATTTCTTCAAAGTCCCTAATGTGAAAGTAAGGGTTCTCATCTTATTTTCCTAAGAATATAGGGACCATCTGAAGGATACCAGGTTTCAACTCATAATTAGTCGTAGAGGCTGGCAATTTAATGCACGATGCTCGGTTGGTCCTAGTTGGGTACATGTAATATTTAAAAGTAACCATTGCTGGCACAGCTGAAGTTCCGGGGGTGCTTTCCTCACGAAGAGACAGAACTGAAGTTTCCAGAAATGGGGCTCTCAAAAGAAGAGTCTTCGAGCTCCCCGATTCCGCAAGAAGAATTACTAGGTTTTTCACTAATCAATCGACCTAGATTGTCTCTTTTCCAAGCCCGTTCTCTAATGACCTCGGGAATACACTAAAAAAAACAAATAGAAAAAATAAAAATCCTAAAGGAAGGGAGGTTCTAAGCAAACACAAAGCAGGCTGACTCCACCAAAACAATCCTAAAAATTTCTAGCAAACAAAAAGCATGATGGCTCCACTTAGATTGTTTCTAGACCAGCTTCTATTCTTTCGAAAAGGAACTCGTTACAATATGATCAAACCTCTCTGGAATCAATCCGAGTTAAAGTAAGTTGAATAGAGACGAGGGAAGCTGCGTGGAGATTTGATACCCAAGGCTTCACCGGCGTTACAAGGCGGCGTATTCAACTCACAGAAACCATCATGAACTTCAAAGTATGCTCAAAAGAGTAACCAATATTTTTCGAACTACTTTCCTATTAAGCTCGTTACCCTATAGGTCTCGTTCTAGTCAAAATTTTAGGCTTAGGTTCGCGTTTGGTTTCGTTTTCCTAAGGCGGGCAAGAAGAGAAAGATGATGAAATCCGAACCCTTATCTTGTATGGCCAGTCCTTTCCCTTTACTAGAAAATTAAAGCAGCCGTTTTCAATTCCTCAGCATATATGCAAACGAAGGAACACAGTAACTCGCTGACAGGGGATTCGCGAGTGTTTCGACAAACTTACCTCTCGTTCCAGGTGGGGGATGAACCTCTAAAGTCGACTCGGGCCACGACTCCTATGTCATGTACGAACCCGAGGGGCCGAGGCGATATCGTAATCGCCGTCCTTCTCTGCAAACAGTTTATATTTAAACTACCCTTCCGTAGGGTTTTTTTTTTTTTTTTTTAA